>NW_013820493.1:0-577 GCF_000517525.1 Limulus polyphemus
TAATCATACAAAGTAATGGACAGATAATTCAAGAATGATGGTAGAACTCCCAATAATGCAATACACCTAAGTTTTGTTTGTTTTTGTTTGTTTTTTTTTAATTTCGCGCAAAGCTACACGAGGGCTATCTGCGCTAGCCGTCTCTAATTTAGCAGCGTAAGACTAGAGGGAAGGCAGCTAGTCATCACCACCCACCGTGAACTCTTGGGCTACTCTTTTACCAACGAATAGTGGGATTGACCGTCACATTATAACGCCCCCACGGCTGAAAGGGCGAGCATGTTTGGTGTGACGGAGATTCGAACCCGCGACCCTCAGATTGCGAGTCGAGTGCCGTAACCACCTGGCCATGCCGGGCCAACATACACCTAAGTAAAAAATCATGACTATATATCAACATACGCAACATCAAGAATTGTGGTTGAATGCTTAGTACATGTATCACAATGTATTTAATACATTAACTAACATCATATGGTTATCAATACATTAACCAAGTAACATGGTTGAGCACCTAACATCATATGGTGGTTGTTAGCACATTAGCCAAGCATCATGGTTCAACACTTAACATCAT
>NW_013820494.1:0-461 GCF_000517525.1 Limulus polyphemus
GCTCTGTATGGCCCCAAAATCTCTGAAGAATCCTTTGAAAGGCTCAAATCTCTCACCAAATCCAGAAATGACACATCATGCGGTCCGTTAACCGTTTATATACTAGCGGTGTGTTTCTCGTGGGTTCTAGAACAATTGATAAGATTCTCACGTCGCGATTGGTCTAGAGAAATCTATAGCCAGTGGTTGGAAACATTTTAAGCATGACAAAATGTGATCGGATTTCAATGAAAATGATACACTTGTGTAAAAGTACAAATGACGTTTTTTGTGAATAATCTGTACGTGATGAAGAAAAAGTGATATAATTTTCGGATTCAGTGTACAGGAAGTATTATAGAACATGTAAAAATATCAAGACAATAGAACCATCACAGGCCTGTTATTAAAAAAAAGATATGTTTGGTTGTGTGTTTTCCTCGCAAAGCTACATAAGCAAGGTCGAATCCATACTGTCTTAA
>NW_013820495.1:0-462 GCF_000517525.1 Limulus polyphemus
ATGCCTAGCTGCCTTCCCTCTAGTCTTACACTGCTAAATTAGGGACGACTAGTGCAGATAGCCCTCGTGTAGCTTTGTGCGAAATTCAAAAACAGAAAACGTCACACTGTGAAATATCACCTGACAGCTCAAAAAGCAAGGGTTGTAAAGCCCTGTCAACTGAGTTTTCAAACTCCTACCTATCATCTTCAGTTTGTTCACTCCAGCTGTCTTAGCTTCTACTTGTTAAGTAGTAATTATATGGTCTAATGCATACACGTTATTTCACGTCACCACTGGGGGCCACAGAGATTAAGGGTCACAACACCCTTTAAGTCACTGATTTTTCAATCACCTTTTGGATCATTAATCACTTCCTTGAAGTATTGTTCATCCAGACAGTGAATCCCTTACCATATAAATAGTAGCAATCAGTTCTTTCTTTCTTTATTGTACAATAACTTCATTCAGAAGCTGTGATCA
>NW_013820496.1:0-463 GCF_000517525.1 Limulus polyphemus
CTATTATTTATTATGTATATTATTAAATGAATCAACTAATGTACATTAACTAATGCAATCAGTTAATGTACACTGTAGATTCTTACTTATCCAACACATAAGTACTACTCACACCATCCTCTGGATTTGTAATTTGTGTGTATAGCTACTAAAGCTATCTGTCCCTATCTCTAATGTTGAGCTATATACCAAAGGTTAGGCAGACAACCAGCAGCGTCACACTAAAGGATTGACAGTCACTATTATAACACATCCACAGCTTGAAATGTGTGGAATACGTTGTGGGGTCGCACGGATCCAAACCCAGCTCGCCAGCTCCGAAATCCAGAGCTCTACCATATAGTCAACTCACGCCCATGGGAGCCTGGGCGCAAATTTATGCGCAGTATATGATAAAAATAAGTTAATTTTCTGTGCAGATAAGTATCTGCACTGTAATTCTGGCTGACTGTAATTCCTCGTG
>NW_013820497.1:0-455 GCF_000517525.1 Limulus polyphemus
CTTCTGTCCATCCATTCATCTCTGCCAGTAGCTCAAACTGTGCTCTATATGCTTCCCACGGTGCTTTCCCATCGTATTCCTGTGGCTTCCTTCATACTGGATCGCTCCTAGTACTGACATTCATATCTGGGATGTGACTTCTAACGGGACTGAATATGTCTGCATTAGGGTTTAGCTGCAGGGTCTTGATAGGGCTTGTCATTGTCTGGGCTGGTTAAGTCGATGGTTAATGTATCCTCCTTGTGTATCAGACAATAAATCGTCCTTTAACGTATCTAATTCGCTTTTTTCTTTACTAATGTTTTCCATTTGTACTTCTTTCCACTGTTGTTGACTTTCCTGTAGTTGCTGCTGAATTTCCCTTAATTGTTGGATACTTTCTTCCTGTTTATTTTCTCGTTCTTCTTGTTCCTTTTCCTCCAACCACTGCTGTAATTTTTCTTCTTGTTTCTTTT
>NW_013820498.1:0-461 GCF_000517525.1 Limulus polyphemus
ATCACTGAGACTTGGTTGGATTTGAACAATTTTGATGAGAGAATTTTTTTGAAATACCAGGCTGCAGAATATTTACTAGAGAGAGAATATAGAATAAAGGGGGAGGAGTAGTTTTATATGTGAATAGTTAATAGCATCCTGTTGAGTTAGAGTGTATTAAAGAGAATAGCACTGAGATTGAGTCAGTTTGGGGTAGTGTTAGTGGATATAAAGGTTTGTTTCTTTGTTTTGAATTTCGCGCAAAGCTACACGATGGCTATCTGCGCTAGCCATACTTAATTTAGCAGTGTAAGACTAGAATATAGGCAGCTAGTCATCACCACTCACCGCAAACTCTTGGGCTACTCTTTTACCAACAAATAGTGGGATTGACCGACACATTATAATGTCCCCACAGCTGAAAGAGCGAGCATGTTTGATGGGACTGGATATAAAGGGAAAAGTATTGTAACTGGGATTTG
>NW_013820499.1:0-461 GCF_000517525.1 Limulus polyphemus
GTTGGAACTGTGGGGAGCAAGGACATCTGAGGAGCCAATGTAAGAAAATACCACCAATAAGTCAGCTTCGGGAAACCAGTAGTGGTTGGTGCTAAGGGATGCCCACCAACCTCCATCGTGAAAGTCCCAACAGCTAAGTGTAAAATGGCAAGTACACATAGTATCTACATGACAGGGAAGCTGGATGGCCAAAGGTGCAACTTTGTCATAGATTCTGCATCTCAGCAGACCCTTGTGAGTATCAAGGTGCTGGATCACAAAGGAGTACCAGAAGCTGTACAGAAGCTCTGTGGTGTGACAGGACATTCTGCAAGGTTGTGGGGACCAGTGTGGGTAACTATCGAGCTCATGGGCATGAAAAACAGACAGAAAGTATACTTGGCTGTCATTGAAGACCAATGCATATTAGGATTGGACTATCTACTACCAAGGAAGTGTGTAGTTAATTTCGATAAAATGAC
>NW_013820500.1:0-462 GCF_000517525.1 Limulus polyphemus
GCGCGCACAAAAGTTCGTTTGACTAGTATCAGAGACCTGTTGTTTGCTGATGATTGTGTGCTGAGTGCGACTTCGGCGGAAACGTTGCAACAGGAGCTCGACTGCTTCGCAAGGGGATGTGGCGATTTCGGTCTTACAATAAACACCTCCAAGACGAAGGTTGTGCTTCAGCCCGCTCCTTGTCAATCTCTAGTTGATCCAGAATTATCCATTGATGGTGTGAACCTGGAGACAGTTGAAAGTTTTCGCTATCTTGGAAGCACGCTCTCGAAGGATGCTAACATCGACATAGAGGTTGACCACCAGATCGCACGTGCGAGCTCTGCTTTCGGAAGACTCCATCGCAGTGTGTGGGAGCGGAGAGGGCTCAGACTAACCACCAAGCTGAAGGTCTATCAGGCTGTGGTATTGAGCATCCTACTATATGCCAGTGAAACATGGACTGTGTATCAGAGGCATGCC
>NW_013820501.1:0-462 GCF_000517525.1 Limulus polyphemus
ATATTAAAGTTTTTCTTCATTACCCATTTAAGCCGTCTCCAGCCATTATTGTTGGTACAACTTTTCGAGATGTATCAACCTGCCTATTGGTACGAGCGGATTAATTGTAGCACAGTCCACGAGTCAGTAACTGTTGAGTAAGGGGTATTATAGCTTTATTTTATTATTATATTTTAGTTTGTAATCACTACTTATCAAACTAGCGGTAAGTTTACAAACTTCTAACGCTAAAATTAGAGGCTCGATCCTCCACAGTCAACAGAGCGTAAATAGTCTAATGTGTTGCTTAACGATGAAACAAACAAACTTTTAACCGATTTAGTGCAGAACTAAATTGTTCTGGGGTTTCAACACGCAAAATACAGAGTCTAGGTTTATACTGGGTATATAGTAAATATAGTACAATGTAAGTGCAACGTAATAGTATAAATGAGTTTATAAAGCTAAATAAATAAATAAAAT
>NW_013820502.1:0-640 GCF_000517525.1 Limulus polyphemus
ATATGTCAAGTTTCTGAACTAGACTAATAATGGTTTCATAATACGTCAAGTTTCTGAAGTATACTAATAATGGTTTCATAATATGTCAAGTTTCTGAAGTAGACTAATAATGGTTTCATAATACGTCAAGTTTCTGAAGTAGACTAATAATGGTTTCATAATATGTCAAGTTTCTGAACTAGACTAATAATGGTTTCATAATACGTCAAGTTTCTGAAGTAAAGAATAGAATAAACAGAATTTAGTTGCTAAATAAAAGTATTTTCATGGAAATGTTTAAAAAGAATCTTTGTGTCACAGGATGATGAGGAGGAGAAAGATCTAGGGCTCGACCTGATATCTAACAAAAGCAAGAAGAACCTGACCAAAGCTGCTGTTGCTAAAAAAATAAAGAAAAAGAAAATAATACCAAACAAAAAGATTGTCTTTAATGAAGAAGGAGAGGTTTGTATAGTTGTGAAATGTGTACAGCAACAACACAATATTGTTAACAGTATGATACCAATGATGTGTACAGCAACAACACAATATTGTTAACAGTATGATACCAATGATCATTGGTATCATACTGTTAACAATATTGTGTTGCTGTACACATCATTGGTATCATACTGTTAACAATATTGTGTTGCTGTACACA
>NW_013820503.1:0-455 GCF_000517525.1 Limulus polyphemus
TGCCTCAATCGGATCCCCTCTAACTCTTTTTTTTCAAGAGAAAACAATTTAAGAGATTTCAACCTCTCTTCATATGACAACTCCTGCATCCCACCCACCATTCTAGTAACCCTCCTCTGAACCATTTCTAACAATTCAATGTCTTTCTTAAGGTAAGGATCCCAAGACTGAAAACGATACTTCACATGTGGCCTAATCAGTGACCTATATAATTAAATTATAACCTCTTTAGACTTATATTCAATATTTCTTTAGATACAACGTAAAATCCTATTTGCCTTTCCACTAGCAACAGCACACTGCTTGGATGGCTTAAGAGACTAATAAACTATTACACCAAGATCCCTTTCTTTTATGACACCGTTGAGGTTATTCACATCCAAATTATACTTATAATTCAAATTATGACAACCGACATGCATTATCTTGCATTTATTATAATTAAAACCCATTTT
>NW_013820504.1:0-461 GCF_000517525.1 Limulus polyphemus
TATTTATTACTCTTATTGGGTTTGAACAGAAACTAACATTAAGATCAACATGGATCGTGTTCTATAGCTGTTCTAATAGACACCTGCACTCCCAGTGACAGTGGCTTTTCTAATAGTGAGTTGTAACCCTTGTAATAGTGGCTGTTCTAATAGTGAGTTGTAACCCTTGTAATAGTGGCTGTTCTAATAGACAGTTGCACTTCTGTGACAGTGACTGTTCTAATAGCGGGCTGAAATTCTAGTGAGAGTGGCTGTTCTAATAGTCAGCTATACTACTCGTAACAGTGGCTGTTCTAATAGTCAGCTATACTACTCGTAACAGTGGCTGTTCTAATAGTCAGCTATACTACTCGTAACAGTGGCTGTTCTAATAGTCAGCTATACTACTCGTAACAGTGGCTGTTCTAATAGTCAGCTATACTATTCGTAACAGTGGCTGTTCTAATAGTCAGCTATACTAC
>NW_013820505.1:0-462 GCF_000517525.1 Limulus polyphemus
AATTAATGTAAAATAAAAAGCGATAATATTCATAGATTTTTCGCTCGGTTATCTTATTGAAGGTCACCCTTGATAAACTAACGACCTCTAAGTAAGGAGTTCACATGAATGAAAGTTTTATTTAAGATAAGCTTATCTTTTATAATAAATATAAATTTTAGTTGTATATCTATATACAACTAAATATATCTTAAAGACATGCCAATCAGTAATTGCCTTACCGGCCTACGTTGATTTGACTCATTTTATAAGCTGTACTATTTCCTAGAGATCATTTTCCAGACGGTTCTGCTATGATTAGTGTCTGGCAAAAAGCTTCAGCAGATATTTCCTTTGCAGCATCTCAACCAACAATTGGTCCAGTTACCAACGCTATTTAAGTTTTGAACAACTCGACTTTTAAGATCTACATATCTACATGTGCCGATGTTTCCATTTATCAACGTTATATTTAAGATCTGT
>NW_013820506.1:0-461 GCF_000517525.1 Limulus polyphemus
AACACACAAACAACTGAGGTCTACTTCCTTAGATAATTAATTTTCAAATCATATAAATGTTAAGTTTTTCTGATTATCTAATTGCAACACCTATATCTGAATAAAATATTGAAATAATTCTTCAACTGATAATAAGAAGTTTACAAATAATAGTTTAAATAAATTTAAAAATCACATACAAATGTTAAATTAATTTAATATTCTATTAATACTAATAATAAGAAGTTTACAAATAATAGTTTAAATACATTTAAAAATCACATACAAATGTAAATTAATTTAATATTCTATTAATACTAATAATAAGAAGTTTACAAATAATAGTTTAAATAAATTTAAAAATCACATAAATGCTAAATTAATTTAATATTCTATTAATACTAATAAAAAGAAGTTTACAAATATAGCACACACTCCTACCGTCCATCCACCGCCTTCTGTGTCCATGTCACATACAACTT
>NW_013820507.1:0-457 GCF_000517525.1 Limulus polyphemus
ACTTTTCTTCCCCCAAAATTAAAAAAAAGTGGTTGTTTGGTACGTACGTTTAAAACCAATCAAAAATACGTCTCGTTTTCTATAAATTTTAATTTGCTAAATGCAAATAAATAACGGACTTACTAAATGCCTAAAAGCGTTTTTCTCAAGATATGTAACATAGGCCTGCGATCGTTTTATTGTATTGAAATTTTTACATGTTCTGCAGTAATTCCTATACGCTAAATCCGAAAATGATATCCATTTTTCTCCATCACGTACTGATTTTTTCATAAAACATCATAACGCAATACATAAAAGAAAGACCACAACACGTAATTTTGAGACTAAAGGACGCAGACTTCACAAAAAAAATCAGGATGATCGTTTGACATCAATGTTCTTCCCTTTTCTTCAGTTTGTTTTTATTTTTTTAACAAACATAATAATAAAAATTTTACAGTATGGTAGACTAAAT
>NW_013820508.1:0-462 GCF_000517525.1 Limulus polyphemus
GATTTTGTAGGTTTTGAACCAAACTAAATAACAGTAAACCTTTTTTTAATTTACGGTATTTTCTTATTTTGATGTTTTGAACTCTTTTGTGTTCAGAACAATATATACTAATTTTTAAGGTATCAAATTGAATTTTTGTTCAACAAAAATCTTTCAAATGCAACTGTAGCTTTTTTTCCCCCAAAATTTGTCTTCAAAATAAGGGTGCATCTTATATTCTGAAAAATACGGTAAGTTTTGAAATATTGTGTTTGTACATTGTACTGACTGTAATGGGAGGCCTGTTTTTGTATTTCAAACACTGAATGCCTTTTACTAGCCCCATCTGGTTAACTGTTTTTTTGAGAAGAGATATGTTTTCAAGCTGCCCACCTTATCACTTCATATAATAATACCTTCAGTGTTTCACAGTAATGAATATTTATGTACATATGTAGGAATGCCTTTTCTGTTCAGAAATGA
>NW_013820509.1:0-463 GCF_000517525.1 Limulus polyphemus
AGTACATCAAACACGATGATTATAAAATACTTTACCAAGACATGAGTAAAATATATGAACACGATGATTATACCATAATTTATTAAGACATGGATAAAATACATAAACACGATGATTTTAACTAACTTTATTAAGACATTAGTAAAATACTCCAAAACCATGATTATTCTATACTTTATTAAGACATAGGTAATATGCATGAACACTATGATTTTACCATACTTTATTAAGACATGGGTAAAACACATCAACACGATGATTATATTATACTTTACTAAGATATGGATAAAATACATTAACACGATGATTATACCATACTTTATTAAGTCATCGGTTAAATATATGAACACGAATATTTTACCATATTTCATTAAGACATGGATAAAATACATAGACACTATGATTATACCATACTTTATTAAGACATGGGTAAAATAACATAGAAACGAAGATTTTAACATAC
>NW_013820510.1:0-462 GCF_000517525.1 Limulus polyphemus
AAGGTGCTAGATCACAAAGGAGTACCAGAAGCCATACAGAGGCTCTGTGGTGTGACACAACATTGTGCAAGGTTATGTGGACCAGTGTGAGTAACTACTGAGCTCATGGGCATAAAGGACAGTCACAAAGTATACTTGGCTTACAGTGAAGACTAATGCATATTAGGGTTGGACTACTTACTACCGAAGAAGTGTGTAGTTAACTTCGATAAAATGACGTTTGGGAACAACAAAGGCCAAATTCCAGTAAGTGTTGCTACATGTGTTGAATTGCATGTCACAGCACTTAAGTCAACTACAATACCCTTATGTCAGAGAAGATAATTTGGGGTAGAATAAAAGAACATCCTCAAGGAAGCCTGATGCTTGTGGAAGCAGTGGAAGATCCATCCAGGCAAGCGTATGTGAAGATTGGAAGGTCACTTGTAGCAGGTCATCAAGTAGTACCCATAACAGTGGCCA
>NW_013820511.1:0-462 GCF_000517525.1 Limulus polyphemus
ATATTAACTCTCTCTGATTATTTAGGTAAAATATTCCAGTTTTCGTAACATATCATTTTAGATACTTTGAGAAACTGAATTTTTATTTTTAATACATATGCTTAAAACACTTCAATTAAAATATTACGCAGATACATTTTTAGACACGTGTATCTTTTAATGAAATCCTCATCAGCTTAGGTATATTGTAATCATGGACCACCGCAGTGTATTACAGAGGTAGACAAGATGAGAAAATGATATCAAAGCTATAATTATAGAAAAGAAAATTGATAATCCAGGTACATTCCGACGTACGTTATTTATACCTGAGACGTATCCAGATCAGCAATTTAGAAAATCTAAGCCAGTAATACACCACATTCTTAAGAGCATTGGAAAACAAGTTAATATGGATCAACTCTGGGCGCCTGGGACCATACATAAAGACACCCACAACTAGTATATTCCAGCCATAATATG
>NW_013820512.1:0-462 GCF_000517525.1 Limulus polyphemus
GCCTTACTTGGTACAACTACTCCATGAACACTTAGGTGTAACTCTAGTTACAGAATTTATAACCACCATACTCATCTTTAGATTTCCTTGTATCAACTACTCCATGAACACCTAGGTGTAACTCTAATTACCGAATTTATAACCACCATTCTCATCTTTAGCCTTACTTGGTACAACTACTCCATGAACACTTAGGTGTAACTCTAGTTACCGAATGTGTAACCCCATACTCATCTTTAGCGTTATTTGGTACAACTACTCCATGAACACCTAGGTGTAACTCTAGTTACAGAATTTATAACCATCATACTCATTTTTAGCCTTACTTGGTACAACTACTCCATGAACACTTAGGTGTAACTCTAGTTACCGAATGTGTAACCCCATACTCATCTTTAGCCTTACTTGGTACAACTACTCCATGAACACCTAGGTGTAACTCTAGTTACAGAATTTATAACC
>NW_013820513.1:0-462 GCF_000517525.1 Limulus polyphemus
TATATAGTTTTTCTTCATTACCCATTCAAGCCGTCTCCAGCCATTATTAGTCTCAAAGTGGGTTCCTCGTCATCGAATTCGAATTGGTAACACATTGTTCTTTCCAGTGTTACGACAGGGGAAGTCACGTGACGCTGGGAGCATGCGCGCTGGAGTTTCTAGAAGGATCGTGACTTATAGGGCAACCTCACGAATGTCCCCGGATTTGCTAGACGCCCTTTTTTTTGTAAATAAGCAGGATAAAATTGAAGAAACAAAATTGAGTCAAGCGAACAGTAGGCACCTTAAGTAAAGTGTGTGAATCGCTTTGAATTATAACGTGTGTTTATAAAAGTAAAGTTAAAGTGACTTTGGAAATTCTGTCTATTGCAAAGTTGTATCGAGAAAGAATAAACTAGTTTTAATTAAGAAAGGACTTGTATCAGTGAAGTTTCTCAGAAAGAATTTCTATGGGAAATTAAT
>NW_013820514.1:0-462 GCF_000517525.1 Limulus polyphemus
CATGACATAAAATAATTACACCTTACATACAAGTCGTGTTTTACATGACATAAAATAAGTATCCCATACACGTAAGTCGTGTTTTACATGAGCTAATATAACTACGCAACTACCTAATACATGCATTATCTAGCGAAATATTTCCGATCTATCAGCAAAACACTAAAGCTTACAAAGTGGATGGATAGATGGTTGAGAAAGACAAGATATAATACATTTTTGTCAGATAAAGTGCATTTTTCTTGCTGTTTACATGTTATTATGCGTACTCTCTTAAAATGTACATGGAATATACATTTATAGCAGTCATAATATTATATTTCTTAAAATCATAAGTAATATTCAACGTTAAACTGGTACACAGTTAAAAACATTTTATTTACTCCTATCTATGGCCTTCAAAAAGTTGACGACTCTACATGTTTCGACGTTATAAAGTCATCATCAGGATAACGTTGTAAC
>NW_013820515.1:0-462 GCF_000517525.1 Limulus polyphemus
GTAACACGTCAATACATCCCATATCTAAACCAAACCAACAATGATTAACTAATGTAAGATGTCAATACATCCTATATCTAAACCAAACCAACAATGATTAACTAATGTAAGATGTCAATACATCCTATATCTAAACCAAGCCAACAATCATTAATTAATGTAACATGTCAATACATCCTATATCTAAACCAAGCCAACAATCATTAATTAATGTAACATATCAATACATCCTATATCTGAAACTAGCTCAATAATCCCTGAAACTAGCTAAATAATCCCTGAAAGTAGCTCTATAATCCCTGAAAGTAGCTCTATAATCCCTCAAATCAGCTCAATAATCACTGAAACTAGCTCAATAATCCCTGAAACTAGCTCAATAATCCCTGAAACTAGCTAACAATCCCTGAAACTAGCTCAATAATCACTGAAACTAGCTAAATAATCCCTGAAAGTAGCTCTATA
>NW_013820516.1:0-460 GCF_000517525.1 Limulus polyphemus
CTTCAATTACTCCTTTTATTGATAATATAAAAGTTGCTATTCGACCAAGTATGTTCTTCAATTACTCCTTTATTGATTATATAACAGTTGCTATTCGACCAAGTACGTTTCTTCAATCACTGCGTTTATTGATTATATAACAGCTGTTATTCGACCAAGTATGTTCTTCAATTACTGCATTTATTGATAATATAACAGTTGCTATTCGACCAAGTATGTTCTTCAATTACTCCTTTATTGATTATATAACAGTTGCTATTCGACCAAGTACGTTTTTTCAATCACTGCGTTTATTAATTATATAAAAACTGTTATTCGACCAAGTATGTTCTTCAATTACTCCTTTATTGATAATATAACAGTTGCTATTCGACCAAGTATGTTCTTCAATCACTGCATTTATTGATTATATAACAGTTGCTATTCGACCAAGTACGTTTATTCAATCACTGTTTGTATT
>NW_013820517.1:0-455 GCF_000517525.1 Limulus polyphemus
GGTTAGGCTACATTTGGAATATTGTGTTCAGTCTTGAGCTCTTTATCTTAGGAAAGACATTGAATTGTTGGAAAGGGTTACTAGAATGGTGCCTGGGATGGAGGGGTTGTTATACGAAGAGAGGCTGAAATCTCTCAAATTGTTTTCTCTTGAAAAAAGAAGCGCTAGGGGGATCTGATTGAGATGTTTAAGATTGTAAAGGAAATTGATAGTGTTGATGCATCATCTTTTTTATATTTAACAATGAGAATAGTAGGACTATTTTGTTTTCTCTTGAAAAAAGAAGAGTTAGGGGGGGATCTGATTGAGGTGTTTAAAATTGTAAAGGGAATTGACAGTGCTGATGCATCATCTTTTTTTTATATTTAACAATGAGAATAGTAGGACTAGGGGACAAAAATATAAATTTTGGCAAGGTAGGAGTCATCTTCAGCTGAGACAGTTTCATCTTTCTA
>NW_013820518.1:0-461 GCF_000517525.1 Limulus polyphemus
TGTAATTTCAGGTTACAATTTGAAGTCATTCTAGAAAGAAAAGAAGGTTAATTTAGGTTTATTTTGATTTTTTTTTTGGTGGCTACAAGGTTGGTCGAATTTAACAATCTCGTTTTGAGATAGGGTAGAGAAAATAACATAAAAAGTATAAGGATTTAGTGAAAAAAACGTTTGAAATGCATTTAGTTGGTTTTAGGGATTACACAAAGGAAATTTGAGATTTTTTAGATGCCAAAAAATATTTTTAATTTTAACATGAAAATTACTTGGCACACAAACTATTGAAAACAAATACTCAATATATTCATGGACAAAAACTTTATTTTATTCTATTAAAAGTACTTCACTAAGAAATATGACCTTTTGATGTGAAAGACTTGTAATATTAACTGAAAGACTGCCAAATTTCATGAAGATATACCCAATATATAGAAAGTTATAAGTATTAAATTTATGTCAAC
>NW_013820519.1:0-462 GCF_000517525.1 Limulus polyphemus
TGCTAAGAATATTTGATTGCTACAAATGTGGATAACATTTACTGACAATAGCTAAGGATATTTGATTGCTACAAATGTGGATAACATTTACTGACAATAGCTAAGAATATTTGATTGCTACAAATGTGGATAACGTTTACTGACAATAGCTAAGAATATTTGTTTGCTACAAATGTGGATAACGTTTACTGACAATAGCTAAGGATATTTGATTGCTACAAATGTGGATAACATTTACTGACAATAGCTAAGGATATTTGATTGCTACAAATGTGGATAACATTTACTGACAATAGCTAAGGATATTTGATTGCTACAAATGTGGATAATGTTTACTGACAATAGCTAAGAATATTTGATTGCTACAAACGTGGATAATGTTTACTGACAATAGCTAAGGATATTTGATTGCTACAAATGTGGATAACATTTACTGACAATAGCTAAGGATATTTGATTGCT
>NW_013820520.1:0-461 GCF_000517525.1 Limulus polyphemus
ACGTACTTATTGGAAGAAGTTTGAATCAGAGCTAATCAGTGGACTAAATTTCTGAAATTATATGTACTTATCAGGAGAAGTTTAGAGCTAATCAGTGGATAAATTTCTGAAATTATATGTACTTATCGGGAGAAGTTTGAATCAGAGCTGATTAGTGGATTAAATTTCTGAAATTATATGTACTTATCAGGAGAATTTTAGAGCTGATCAGTGGATAAATTACTGAAATTATATGTACTTATCGGGAGAAGTTTGAATCAGAGCCGATCAGTGGATTAAATTTCTGAAATTATATATACTTATCGGGAGAAATTTGAATCAGAGCTGATCAGTGGATAAATTACTGAAATTATATGTACTTATTGGGAGAAGTTTGAATCAGAGCTGATCAGTGGATTAAATTTCTGAAATCATATGTACTTATCGGGAGAAGTTTGAATCAGAGCTGATCAGTGGATAAG
>NW_013820521.1:0-460 GCF_000517525.1 Limulus polyphemus
CTATCCTGAATGTTCTATGCTGGTTCCCATATATACAATATATAGATGTAAGTTTCTATCGTGAATGTTCTATGCTGGTTCTCATATATACAATATATAGATGTAAGTTTCTATCGTGAATGTTCTATGCTGGTTCCCATATATACAATATATAGATGTAAGATTTTATCGTGAATGTTCTATGCTAGTTCTTATATATACAACATGTAGATGTAAGTTTCTATCGTGAATGTTCTATGCTGGTTCTCATATATACAATATGTAGATGTAAGTTTCTATCGTGAATATTCTATGCTGGTGCTCATATATACAATATGTAGATGTAAGTTTTTATTGCGCATGCTTTTTTTTTTACTAACATTCTATCTTCCCGGTGTGACAGCGGTAAGTCTATGGATATATTAGAATGCTAAAATCAGGGGCTCAATTCTCCTCGGTGGACACAGCAGATAGCCCGATG
>NW_013820522.1:0-411 GCF_000517525.1 Limulus polyphemus
ATTTATGTGTATGATAAAGTTTTAAATTTTATTGCAGCGTATTTCCAAATGTTCAAAGCCATAGTTGTGATTTACTTCTGAGAAAAAGAAAGTCCTAGAAAACAGGTGGCGTTGTTTGCCTATTTATACTTTACGAAATATGGAATAGAAGTTGGCGGGGAACAGGGTGGGTACTTTATTCCTTGATAGATTGTTTAGGCAGAGTATTCATGATGAAACTTGGTGTTGAATGGACGACAACTGCCTGTTGTAGAAACACATGTGTAGTATTCATGATGAAACTTGGTGTTGAATGGACGACAACTGACTGTTGTAGAAACACACGTGTAGTATTCATGATGAAACTTGGTGTTGAATGGACGACAACTGACTGTTGTAGAAACTACACGTGTAGTATTCATGATGAAACTT
>NW_013820523.1:0-462 GCF_000517525.1 Limulus polyphemus
TGTTTTACATAGAGCCGTGACAAGTAGTAGCCACTATCTTAAACTTCCTGTATCGAAGTGTTCGTGCCTATTTTACACAGAGCCATGACAAGTAGTAGCCACCGTCTTAAACTTCTTGTATCGAAGTGTCCGAGCCTATTTTACACAGAGCCTTGACAAGCAGCCACTGTCTTAAACTTCCTGTATCAAAGTGCTCGTGCCTGTTTTACACAGAGCCGTGACAAGTAGTAGCCACCGTCTTAAACTTCATGTATCGAAGTGTCCGAGCCTATTTTACACAGAGCCATGACAAGCAGCCACCGTCTTAAACTTCCTGTATCGAAGTGTCCGAGCCTATTTTACACAGAGCCATGACAAGCAGCCACCGTCTTAAACTTCCTGTATCGAAGTGTCCGAGCCTATTTTACACAGAGCCATGACAAGCAGCCACCGTCTTAAACTTCCTGTATCGAAGTGTCCGAG
>NW_013820524.1:0-460 GCF_000517525.1 Limulus polyphemus
ACATGAGCCCCCAGGGAGTAGGTATGTAAAATCAAATCAGAACAAAAAAACCTATCAAGTTTAAACAGCCAAAGAAACCAGATCAAAATCACCTTGGTAAGAAGTGACTGAACAAGAATTAACAAAAGTAGATCCAATCCTATCTGAATGTATCGACAGCCAGGGCAAATGGATGATGAACCACAGACCAAAAACAAAAGAGATAACTTGGAAAGGAGTCAAATGCTTCCCATGGAGGAGTACCCCACAGGAGGCAGAGCCAATGAAAATTTGAAGATTGAGAGGCTACTCTTTGGAAGAAAGTGTGTCAAGATTGGAAAGTCGATCTGCCACATGGAGGAAAGCACCTGGAAACACGACACGCCATGAGACATATGTCAAGTGGGGATGGAGGGGGTCAAAAAGTGAGTTCCACTGTCTACCACAAAGGGAACGAGAATGAGTGCCTCCATGATGAGTG
>NW_013820525.1:0-459 GCF_000517525.1 Limulus polyphemus
AAATATCGAGAAACAGGGGGCAGGACTAGCTCAACACATTATATGGATAAACTTAGCAACACATGTTATGGTTGGAGAAAAAAAGAAGCAATTTTATTGTCTTGTAGATAAATAAACCATTTTACTGTTGTAGATAAATTAAACCATTTCATTGCTCTAGATAAGATAAACCATTTTATTGTTGTACATAAAATAAACCATTTTATTGTTGTACATAAAATAAACCATTTCATTCCTGCTGATAAAATAAATCATTTTATTGCTCTAGATAAGATAAACCATTTTATTGTTGTACATAAAATAAATCATTTTGTTCCTGTAGATAAATTAAACCATTTTGTTTTGTAGATAACATAAATCATTTCATTGCTCTAGATAAGATAAACCATTTTATTGTTGTAGATAAAATAAATCATTTTGTTCCTGTAGATAAATTAAACCATTTCGTTCCTGTAGATA
>NW_013820526.1:0-462 GCF_000517525.1 Limulus polyphemus
GTGATGTTCAAATACTGTGGGAATGTCTTAAATAATTGTTTGTTTGTTTGAAGTTAAGCACATAGCTACACAAAGGGCTATCTGTGCTCTGCCCACCACGGGTATCGATCCCCGATTTTTAGCGTTGTAAGTCCGCAGACATACCGCTGTGCCACTGGGGGCTCTTAAATAATACATAGTGCAAAGCTACACCACAAGGGAATGTTTGTGCTGTGCCTACTACGGGTATCGAAACCCGGTTTTTAGCATTACAAATCCACAGATTCAACCCTGAGCCACTGGGGTGCTGATTGATAATACAAAATGTTCTTAACAAAAAGTCGTAATACTTTGAAATCTTACTTATTCGAAACTTTGGATCACATTTTATATTTTCAACCCATACTTACGTGGACCGTTTTCGCTAAAGAAAGCTTACACAATAACTACATAATTTGACGAACTTAAAAAGACCAGAAATCC
>NW_013820527.1:0-463 GCF_000517525.1 Limulus polyphemus
AATCTTCGAACACCCTAGATTGATAATTGTTTCCTTCGGAAACAATTATTTTTAAATCTAAATAACTGCCAGTTCTTCTTCTTTATTCCCAGTTACTTCTATAGCTACCTCAAGGTGGTTTCATGCCCAGAAGAAATGCCATTAGTACAAATGACTGTGGTATCTGAGCAAATATGACAAATTTGATCCCGATAGGTCATGAGTGGGGGTATACTGGGGTATCTGAGCAAGTATGACAAATTTGATCCCGATAGGTCATGAGTAGGGGTATGCTGTGGTACCTGAGCAAGTATGACAAATTTGATCCCGATAGGTTATGAGTGGGGGTATACTGTGGTATCTGAGCAAGTATGACAAATTTGATCCCGATAGGTCATGAGTGGGGGTATACTGGGGTATCTGAGCAAGTATGACAAATTTGATCCCGATAGGTCATGAGTGGGGGTATGCTGTGGTACCTGAA
>NW_013820528.1:0-455 GCF_000517525.1 Limulus polyphemus
CTAGATATTTTATGTCCCCAGTGTTTTTCCGACATGACTTTGCTAGATATTTTATGTCCCCAGTGTTTTTCCGACATGACTTTGCTAGATATTTTATGTCCCCAGTGTTTTTCCGACATGACTTTGCTAGATATTTTATGTCCCCAGTGTTTTTCCGACATGACTTTGCTAGATATTTTATGTCCCCAATGGCTGAGCGGTAAATCTGAAGGTCTATGACGTTAAAAACCGGCTTTCGATACCCGTGGTTGACAGAGCACAGATAGCCCTTTATGTAGCTTTGTCATTAATAACAAACAAATAAGTTATTTTTTATTTATTTCTTCCATTAGAGCTTGTGATTTATTAAATCAACTGTGAGTTATTTGTCTGTAATCGACTTTATTCACATGAGTTTAATTATTAGTTTCCTGGTGCTTGTGTATTATTACTTGAAGTTCACATAAAGTTGAATC
>NW_013820529.1:0-630 GCF_000517525.1 Limulus polyphemus
TAGATAGTCCCCGTCTCCTCAATGTCAAGTATAATCTGTCATTTTTTCTTTACGTCTCCTTCTCCAGTAATTGTTCTGGTTGTATTGAAATATCAAAAAGGAATAGATAGTCCCCGTCTCCTCAATGTCAAGTAGAATTTGTCATTTTTTCTTTACGTCTCCTTCTCCAGTAATTGTTCTGGTTGTGTTGAAATATCAAAAAGGAATAGATAGTCTCCGTCTCCTCAATGTCAAGTATAATCTGTCATTTTTCTTTACGTCTCCTTCTCCAGTAATTGTTCTGGTTGTATTGAAGTATAAAAAAGGAGTAGATAGTTCCCGTCTTCTCAATGTCAAGTATAATCTGTCATTTTTTCTTTACGTCTCCTTCTCCAGTAATTGTTCCGGTTGTGTTGAAGTATCAAAAAGGAATAGATAGTCCCCGTCTCCTCAATGTCAAGTAGAATTTGTCATTTTTTCTTTACGTCTCTTTCTCCGGTAATTGTTCTGGTTGTGTTGAAATATCAAAAAGGAATAGATAGTTCCCGTCTCCTCGATGTCAAGTATAATCTGTCATTTTTTCTTTACGTCTCCTTCTCCAGTAATTGTTCTGGTTGTATTGAAGTATCAAAAAAGGAATAGATAGTCCCC
>NW_013820530.1:0-461 GCF_000517525.1 Limulus polyphemus
CATAATACAACTAGCACTATTTCCATGATAGTATGCATGCTTTTTTTAATTTTATTTTTTGTTTGTACTCAACTCAGGAATGTGAGGGTACAACCTAGTGGCCATTGTTTACATAATTAGCCAAAATCAGAGGTGTAGGAGAAAAATTAAAAGTGTACACACATGGGGAGGAGGTTTATTCAACCAAGAAAATGAATGCCACAGGTGCACCCATTAGTTCTGTTTTTAATTGCTTTTTTCTTTATACAGTTTATAATAACCTGGTTAAAAAAAATGTAAAGTTTAAAAAAACAATATGGCTCCTGGGCCAGATAATATTTCCCCAAGAGTTTTGAAGGAGGTTAAAAATTGGATATGCGAGCCACTTATACTATTTTTTACTTTTTTTTTGTCTAGTCCTTGAATAATGGGCAAGCACCAGAGGATTGGAAGTTAGCTAACATAACTCCTCTTTTCAAGGG
>NW_013820531.1:0-944 GCF_000517525.1 Limulus polyphemus
TCCGACCGTCTCTAGGCTTTCTTCAAGAACCACCGTACCAAGTGTCTTTCTACAACTCCAGCGGCACTGCGATCCCTTGCTCAGCTTCAGGAGAACTCTCGCACATGAGTATTACCTGGGAAACACACGATGGTACACACGTGACTAACATCCCAGGGTTAAGAACAGTGGAACCTGATGGGACGCTCATTTTCCTTCCGTTTTCACCAGATAAATACCGACAAGATGTCCATGCCAACACCTACAAATGTTTGGTGTCTAACGCAGTTGGAAAAATCGCAAGCAGAGACGTTCATGTCCGAGCAGGTAAACCTGTTACCGTTATTATACATTTTTAATTAACATTTTAATATCGTAGCTGTACGTGATGTATTCAGATGAATACTAGGGCATTCATGAAGGAACAGCATATTTCTAGAAAGACGTGGCATGATACTAGTCACGTGACCTCGCTGACGCAACATATAATAACTAACACAACAATATCGTAGCTGTACGTGATGTATTCAGATGAATTGATATAATAGCAAACACAACAATATCTTAGCTGTACTTGATGTGTTCAGATTCTTTGATATAATAGCTAACACAACAATATCTTAGCTGTACTTCATGTGTTCAGATTCTTTGATATAATAGCTAACACAACAATATCTTTGCTGTACTTGATGTATTTAGATGAATTGATATAATAGCTAACACAACAACATCTTAGCCGTACTTGATGTGTTCAGATTCTTTGTTATAATAACTAACACAGCAATATCTTAGCTGTACTTGATGTGTTCAGATTCTTTGATATAATAACTAACACAACGATATCTTAACTGTACTTGATTTGTTCAGATTCTTTGATATAATAACTAACACAACAATATCTTAACTGTACTTGATGTGTTCAGATTCTTTGATATAATAACTAACACAACAATATCTTAGCTGTA
>NW_013820532.1:0-462 GCF_000517525.1 Limulus polyphemus
TAACTGATTTGTGCTTATAAAGTTATATACAATTACAGGATCAGTTCTATGAAATACTATAATCCAAGTACTCTAGGTATGTGATTTGTGCTTATAAAGTCTTGTACAATTACAGGATCAGTTCTATGAAATACCATAATCCAAGTACTCTAGGTAACTGATTTGTGCTTATAAAGTCATGTACAATTACAGGATCAGTTCTATGAAATACCATAATGCAAGTACTCTAGATAACTGATTTGTGCTTATAAAGTTATATACAATTACAGGATCAGTTCTATGAAATACTATAATCCAAGTACTCTAGATAACTGATTTGTGCTTATAAAGTCATATACAATTATAGGATCAGTTCTATAAAATACCATAATGCAAGTACTCTAGATAACTGATTTGTGGTTATAAAGTCTTATACAATTATAGGATCAGTTCTATAAAATACCATAATCCAAATACTCTAGG
>NW_013820533.1:0-462 GCF_000517525.1 Limulus polyphemus
CCCTTAAATATTTTATATTTCCTTCACATTCTTCCAACGTTACTTGTTACTCTATATTTACTGTGTATACAACACAAACATATTTTATATTTCCTTCACATTCTTACAACATTACTTGTTACTCTATATTTACTGTGTATACAACACAAACATATTTTATATTTCCTTCACATTCTTCCAGTATTACTTGTTACTCTATATTTACTGTGTATACAACACAAACGTATTTCCTTCACATTCTTCCAACGTTACTTGTTACTCTATATTTACTGTGTATACAACACAAACATATTTTATATTTCCTTCACATTCTTCCAACGTTACTTGTTACTCTATATTTACTGTGTATACAACACAAGCATATTTTATATTTCCTTCACATTCTTCCAGTATTACTTGTTACTCTATATTTACTGTGTATACAACACAAACGTATTTCCTTCACATTCTTCCAACGTTACT
>NW_013820534.1:0-462 GCF_000517525.1 Limulus polyphemus
GTCTCCACAACATCCGAAGGCATTCCCATTCCAAAGGCCAACCACTCTGTTAAAAAAATATAACTGTCTTAGCGGAAGATGACTTCTACCCTGCCAAGATGTATATTTGTGTCCCCTAGTCCTACTATTCTCTCTGTTAAGTATAGAAAAAGATGATGCATCAACACTATCAATTCCCTTTATAATCTTAAACATCTCAATCAGATCCCCCCTAACTCTTCTTTTTTCAAGAGAAAACAATGTGAGAGAGTTCAACATCTCCTCGTATGACAACACTTCCATCCCAGGCACCATTCTAGTAACCCTCCTCTGAATCCATTGCAACAATTCAATGTATTTTCTAAGGTAAGGAGCCCAGTATTTAGACTTGTATTCAATATTTCTGTATCATCTAGCTACTACATATGTTTATTATCATTACAATGTATAAAGTTAGCTACCATATCAAGTATTTGTTTTTTG
>NW_013820535.1:0-462 GCF_000517525.1 Limulus polyphemus
AAAGTTAAAGATGAGTATGGTGGTTATAAATTCGGTAATTAGAGTTACACCTATGTGTTTATGGAGTAGTTGTACCAAGTAAAGATAAAGATGAATATGGTGGTTATGCGTACGGTAACTAGAGTTACACCTAGGTATTCGTGGAGTTGTTGTACCAAATAACGATACAGATGAGTATTGGGGTTATTAATTCGGTAACTAGAGTTACAACTAGGTGTTCATGGAGTAGTTGTAACAAGTAAGGCTAAAGATGAGTATGGTGGTTATAAATTCTGTAACTAGAGTTACACCTAAGTAGTGATGGAGTAGTTGTACCAAGTAAGGCTAAAGATGAGTATGGTGATTATAAATTCGTTAACTAGAGTTATACCTAGGTGTTTATGGAGTAGTTGTACGAAGTAACTCTAAAGATGAGTATGGTGGTTATAATATCGGTAACTAGTGTTACACCTAGGTGTTCGT
>NW_013820536.1:0-462 GCF_000517525.1 Limulus polyphemus
AAAGCTAACTTCTAGTAGATCTCTTATCATAAGATAGCTTCATCAAATCAGCAGTCGTTTTTAAGTTTGAGCGCACTTGATGGTGGATATCATTCATCCTTTCTGTTAACACTTTCACAAACTCTGACACATTTTCAGGAAACTCTTCATAAGGTTGGCGTCCTGTTAACAGATCCACTGGCAACCGAAGTTCCCGACCAAACATTAACTTCAGTGTATCCAGTGGCTTCATGCTCTGCTGTCCTATAAGCCATCGGCAGTGGAGGTAGTAAGACATCCCATTCATCTTGGCGACTATTACAAAACTTTGCCAATTCCTGTCCTAGTGTCCAGTTGTACTTTTCTACCATCCCATCGGACTGTGGGCGAAGTGGCGTTTTCCTGGTCTTTCGGATGCCAAACAACTTGCAGCACTCTTGGAACAAAGCCGATTCGAAGTTACGGCCTTGATCTGAATAGCAG
>NW_013820537.1:0-452 GCF_000517525.1 Limulus polyphemus
GTTCGAAATTTATAGCTGTTCCTAGTCAACTGTCGTATATTTTCCGGTTGATAAGGGTTAGCAAAATCACGGTTTATAGCGTACACGGTTATAACAGGTTCCTAGCAGACTTATCTGCACTCTCGCTCTCTCTCTTCTTTTTTTTTTTTCTTTTGGTCAGTCGCCTTTTATAGGCCCTGGAAATATTTTCTCGAAAAGTTCCGACAACAATACCGAACTATATTTAACTGGTTACGGAGGTGGATATATTGTCGATTCTTCCGTTCACGAATATTCCACAATCTTGGAGAATTGGCGGGAGTTTCGCCATACGTAACTAACACTGTAAGCTAGGCACGTTTTTAAATATAAACTCATTCCAAACAAACGTTGTCATTAAAATAAATATATAACAAATTCGTTACACGCAATACATATCCAACACTATAAGTTACGTTCAATACGTTAAATAC
>NW_013820538.1:0-462 GCF_000517525.1 Limulus polyphemus
AGAGGATGGTAGGCATTGTTTAGTAGAAATATATTTTTTTGGAGGGGGGTGGCTTGCTTTTATCTTTATTCTACTTTTAACTTTATTACATCTTTTTAAGGGTAACTGCCTTCCCACAACTGGCTTCAGACAGTGAAAGACAGTAAGAGTTGAGACGTTGTGGGTGTAAGTACTGAACTCTGTACCTTTAATGTATTTTACATGACTGCTGACTGGTTTCTTATCTGTTTTTTGGATTTTGTGTGATAGATGGGATATCTCCAACGCTTATGGGTGCTATTACCACAGGCAGTCTCCGTTATGACTATTGGTTAACGACCGGAAAGTGCGAAGGTTTTTTGGTTTCTATAAATTGTTTTGATTTTATATTAAATTCATTATTGTTTTATAATGCTAAACGTGATCGCCTACTTACAGTTAATGTAATTGATATACTAGTTTATATATATATATATATATATA
>NW_013820539.1:0-462 GCF_000517525.1 Limulus polyphemus
CCTGTATCTTCTTATTGACAGGACACAGTATTGATAAGTCCTGTATCTTCTTATTGACAGGACACGGTATTTTAAAATTTTGTGTCTTCTTATTGACAGTACACAGTATTATTAAATCTTGTGTATTCTTATTGACAGTACACAGTTTTGATAAATCCTTTATCTTATTATTGACAGGACACAGTATTGTTAAATCTTGTGTCTTGTTAGTGACAGTACACAGTATTGATAAATCCTTTATCTTCTTATTGACAGGACACAGTATTGTTAAATCTTGTGTCTTATAATTGACAGTACACAGTGTTGATAAGTCCTGTATCTTCTTATTGACAGGACACAGTATTGATAAATCCTGTATCTTCTTATTGACAGGACACAGTATTTTTAAATCTTGTGTCTTTTTATTGACAGTACACAGTACCGTTAAATCTTTTGGCTTGTTATTCATAGTAAACAGTATCA
>NW_013820540.1:0-458 GCF_000517525.1 Limulus polyphemus
GCAGGGTCTTCGGCTCAGTCGATCGGCATTTCCATAAGATTTTCCTTCTCTGTATTCAATATCATAATTATACTGGTCTATCGTTCCGATCCAACGTGCCAGTTGTCCCTCTGGGTTCTTGAATGATCTTAACCAGCGTAACACAGCATGGTCTGTCCTGATGGTAAACCTTGCACCATAGAGGTAAGGATGGAAATATGTCAGACTCTTTACTATAGCAAGGAGTTTCCTCTGTGTTACACAGTAGTTCCTCTCTGGTCTACTCAAAACCCTACTGAAGTAGGCTACCACATGTTCGTTTTCGCCCACTTTCTGAGACAACACTCCTCCAATTCCGACATTACTAGCATCACAATCCAATATGTATGGCAGTGAGGGATCTGGAAGTTTTAAATGTGGAGCTGAGGCCAATTTTTCTTTCAATGTCTTGAAATCATGCTGGCAAGATACTGTCCATT
>NW_013820541.1:0-462 GCF_000517525.1 Limulus polyphemus
GAAGCATAAGATATTGAGAGACTTCAATTATATTCAGCACAGACGAATACATTTGTTTCAATAACAAAATTTGGACTTGGTTTACAATGCTTTAATTAATTACAAAGGGTTACAGTTATTTTACAGTTTTACAGCGATTACAGTTGCTTTAATAACAAAATTTAGACTTGGTTTACATTGCTTTAATTAATTACAAGGGTTCAATCAACTTTCCCTGAGACTGACTCGTGCTTTCTGTTTTGATTAACCTACCAGTTCATACTTAACTTAAACTCTTGTTATCGGATATCCAAGATTTTGTCATGAGTGAATTCGCTTATGAATTAATAAGGAACATCAATAAATGATAACAAAAATTTATAAATGATTACAATGTACTCGCGCTCTTTGAGTTTGTCATTGCGTCCTGTTTACGACACTGATCAAACATACTCGCCCTTTCAGCTGTGGGGACATTTTAAT
>NW_013820542.1:0-459 GCF_000517525.1 Limulus polyphemus
CAGATATGTATTGCGTGTAACAAATTTGTTATATATTGTAATGTCAACGTTTGTCTGAATTGAGTTTATATTAAAAAACGTACCTAGCTTACAATGTTAGTTACGTACTGCGAAACTCCCGCCAATTCTCCAAGGCTGTAGAATATTCGTGAACGTAAGAATCGACAATATATCCACTTCCGTAACTGGTTAAATATAACTCAGTATTGTTGTCGGAATTTTCGATAAAATCTTTCCCGCGCCTATAAAAACAGTCATGGCGAAGCGCCAAAAAACAGAGAGCTTAAAAAGTTGGCTAGGATCCTGCTATAACCGGGTGCGCTATAAATCGTGATTTTGCTAACCCTTATCAACCGGAAAATTTACGACATTTGACCAGGTACAGTTATAAATTTCGAACGTCAGTGGATTCTCATCGGACGTTTGTATCTGTCTGAAAGTTTTACTGAATTCTCATCG
>NW_013820543.1:0-462 GCF_000517525.1 Limulus polyphemus
TAAAAACTTGTGAAAAAGTGCTGGTATAGTAACAATGTATAGAAACTGGTGAAAAAGTGCTGGTATAGTAACAATGTATAGAAACTGGTGAAAAAGTGCTGGTATAGTAACAATGTATAGAAACTGGTAAAAAAGTGCTGGTATAGTAACAATGTATAGAAACTGGTGACAAAGTGCTGTTATAGTAACAATGTATAGATATTTATCAGTGATATTTCTCATTATAAACCCTTAAGGCCAAAAATTACTAACCATCTCAAGTGACTTTGAGAAAAACGTGTCTTTAGTTTCATTTTTAACTAAAATCATCAGGATATACTGTGCATTTCTTAGCCTGCAGGCCTTACAGTGTGGTAACGTAAAATGTGTAATAAGGAAAATCAACAAGCAACAAAATAAATCCCAGTTCTCTATGGAAACTGTAGAGTTTGTTTGTTTTTTAATTTCGCGCAAAGCTACACC
>NW_013820544.1:0-459 GCF_000517525.1 Limulus polyphemus
CTCCACTACATGATTTGACAAAAAAAAGGCCAGAAGTTCGAATGGACAGTTTCTTACCAGCATGCTTTCAAGACACTGAAAGAAAAATTGGCCTCAGCTCCACTTTTAAAGCTTCCAAATCCCTCACTGCCATAAATACTGGATTGTAATGCTAGTAATGTCGGAATTGGAGTAGTGTTATCTCAGAAAGTGTGCGAAAACGAACATGTACTTCAGTAAAGTCCTGAATAGACCAGAGAGGAAATACTGTGTAACACGGAGGGAACTCCTTGCTATAGTAAAGAGTCTGACATATTTCCATCCTTACCTCTATGGTGCCAGGTTTACCATCAAGACAGACCATGCTGCATTACGCTGGTTAAGATCATTAAAGAACCCAGAGGGACAACTGGTATGTTGGATCGGAAAGATAGACCAGTATGATTATGATGTTGTATACAGAGAAGGAAAATCTCACGG
>NW_013820545.1:0-462 GCF_000517525.1 Limulus polyphemus
TACCAGACTAACATATATCTAGTAAATGCTAGGGCATTCTCGAAGAAACAGGATATTTCTAGAAATGTCCTGGACCGTGATAACGCCAAAGCCTGTTGGCATGCACCACTTTTGGCTTACCTCGCCGACCACATTTTATCCGAAAAGTCACGTCTGAGAGACGATCCACCATGTCATATGGGCCTTCCCATGGTGAAGACAACTTAGGAGACTTCCCTTTTGTCTTCCTGGGATTATACAACCATACCTTGTCTCCGGGTACAAAGCAGACTTCAGTAGATCTCTTATCATAAGATAACTTCATCGAATCAGCAGACGTTTTCAGGTTTCAACGCACTTCATGGTGAATATCATCCATCCATTCCGATAACACTTTCACTAACTCTGACACATTTTCAGGCAACTCTTCATAAGGTGGGCGTCCCTTATGCTTGGGTCCCCGTTTTGCACTACATGTACTGC
>NW_013820546.1:0-655 GCF_000517525.1 Limulus polyphemus
GGAAAAGAAAAGTGGCAAATCAAACTACGACTTAGCAGATTTGATGGCAGCAATACAAGAACAACAAAAGAAACAAGAAGAACAAGAAAATAAACAAGAAAGGAGACTACAGAGAGTGGTTGGAGGAGAAAGAAAAGAAACAAAAAGAACGAGAAAATAAACAAGAAAAGAGACTACAGAGTGGTTGGAGGAGAAAGAAAAGAGACTACAGAGTGGTTGGAGGAGAAAGAAAAGAAACAAGAAGAATGAGAAGAGAAACAAGAAGGAAGATTACAGCAGTTGTTGGAGGAAAAAGAAAAGAAACAAGAAGAACGAGAAACAAACAAGAACAGAGACTACAGGAGAGAGAAAAGAAACAAGACGAGAGGCTACAGCAGTGATTGGAGGAAAAAGAAAATAAACAAGAAGGGAGACTACAGCAGTGGTTAGAAGAGAAAGAAAATAAACAAGAAGAGAGACTACAGCAGTGGCAAGAAAACAAGCACCAGTGGCAACTTGAACAAGAAAGGAAACAAGAAGAACGAGAAAAGAAACAGGAAGAAAGTCTCCAACAGTTGAGAAAAAGCCAGCATGCACAAATGGAAAAGATTAGTAAATTTCAAAGTGAATTAAATACATTAAAGGACGATTTACTGTCTTTTACAAAGGAGGATAT
>NW_013820547.1:0-462 GCF_000517525.1 Limulus polyphemus
CCTCTTTCTTAGTATATTAAGCCTAGCAAAGAAAAGCCAGCGATAGATAGATAGATATACAGAAGATATAGATAATTGAGTCAATCGAACAGTAGGCACCGTAAGTAAAGTGTGTGAACCACTGTGATTTATAGCGTGTGTTATAAAGGTTGTTGAGTTTAAAGTGAATGTGGAAATTCTGTGTATTACAAAGTTGTATCAAGAAAGAATAAACTAGTTTTAATAAAGAAATGACTAGTATCGCTGAAGTTCCTCCGAAATAATTTATACTGGAAATTAACAAACGAGCAGATACCAACAAACTGGTGTCAGAGAGTGGGACTGAAAAGAAAAAAAAGAGATGGAAACGAGAAGAACGAGAAAAGAAACAAGAAGAGAGATTACAGCAGTTGTTGGAGGAAAAAGAAAGGAAACAAGAAGAGAGATTACAGCAGTTGTTGGAGGAAAAAGAAAAGAAACAAG
>NW_013820548.1:0-461 GCF_000517525.1 Limulus polyphemus
AAAAAATGGTACTTGGTTATCCTTAAAAACATTCCATTTGTTTGTTGTTGAAAAATGGTACTTGGCTATCCTTAAAACACTCCACTTGTTTGTTGTTGAAAAATGATACTTGGCTATCCTTAAAACATTCCATTTGTTTGTTGTTGAAAAATGGTACTTGGCTATCCTTAAAATATTCTATTTGTTTGTTGTTGAAAAATGGTACTTGGTTATCCTTAAAACATTCTATTTGTTTGTTGTTGAAAAATGGTTTTAAAGTATTATACTTAACTATACTGAAAACATATTATCTTTGGCTTATTTTTGTTAAAGGGTTATGATTAGTTTATGATAAAGATTACTTTCATTTCTTAAGAAAGAGATATATACACCTGGAAAAAAGTTAAGCACCCCCAAATATTTTTCAGGATTGCTTATTGAAAATAAGGTTTAATTTTCATGATGTTGAGCAATGTTCATAA
>NW_013820549.1:0-1049 GCF_000517525.1 Limulus polyphemus
AAAT
Organism: Limulus polyphemus; assembly: GCF_000517525.1. Taxonomy (NCBI): domain Eukaryota; kingdom Metazoa; phylum Arthropoda; class Merostomata; order Xiphosura; family Limulidae; genus Limulus; species Limulus polyphemus. The sequence goes on from NW_013820549.1 coordinate 5, forward strand.
ACTCTCCATACTGTACCTTATCTCTGGTGCAGTAAATACTCTACACAGTGTACCCTATCCCTGGTGCAGTAAATACTCTACATAGTGTACCCTATCCCTGGTGTAGTAAGTACTCTACATATTGTACCTGTCCCTGGTGCAGTAAATACTCTACATACTGTACCCTATCGAGGTGCAGTAAATACTGTACATAGTGTACCCTATCTCTGGTGCAGTAAATACTCTACATACTGTACCCTATCCCTGGTGCAGTAAATACTCTAAGAACTGTACCCTATTTTACTACACCAGGAATAGGATACACCATGTATAGTATTTACTTCACCAGGGATAGGGTACACTATGTAGAGTATTTACTGCACCAAGGATAGGGTACACTATGTAGAGTATTTACTGCACCATGGACAGGTACAATATGTAGAGTAGTTACTACACCAGGGATAGGGTACACTATGTAGAGTATTTACTGCACCAGAGAAAGGGTACACTATGTAGAGTATTACCCCACCAGGAATAGAGTACACTATGTAGAGTATTTACGACACCAGGGAGTGGTACAATATATGATGTATTTACCACACCAGGGATAGGGTACAGTATGTAGAGTATTTACTACACCAAGTATAGGGTACAGTGTGTAGATTGTTTACTGCACCAGAGATAAGGTACAGTATGTAGAGTATTTACTGCACCAGAGATAAGGTACAGTATGTAGAGTATTTACTGCACCAGTGATAGGATACAGTATGTAGATTATTTACTGCACCAGTGATATGCACAATATGTATAGTAATATAGTACACTATGTAGAGTATTTACTGCACCAGGGCTCTGGTGCAGTAAATACTCTACATACAGTACCCAGGGATAAATGCAGTAAATACTCTACATAGCGTACCCTATCCTTGGAGTAGTAAATTCTCTACATACTGTACCCTATCCCTGGTGTAGAATAAAACTCTACATACTGTACCTTATCTCTGGTGCAGTAAATACTCTACATACTGTACCTTATCTCTTGTGCAGTAAATACTCTACATACTGT
>NW_013820550.1:0-459 GCF_000517525.1 Limulus polyphemus
AATGTATCCAATTCGCTTTGAAATTTGCTAATGTATCCCATTTGTATTTCTTGCCACTGTTGTTGACTTTCCTGTAGTTGCTGCTGACGTTCTTGCAACTGTTGGAGACTTTCTTCCTGTTTCCTTTCTTGTTCCAGTTGCCACTGCTGTAGTGACTCTTGTTTATTTTGTTGTTCTAGCTGCCACTGTTGCAGGTTTTGTTGCCACTGCTGTTGTCTCTCCTTATGTTTCTTTTCTTTTTCCTCCAACAACTGCTGTAATCTCTCTTCTTGTTTCTTTTCTCGTTTTTCTTGTTTTTTTCTTTTTCCTCCAACAACTGCTGTAATTTCTCTTCTTGTTTCTTTTCTTTTCCTCCAATAACTGTTGTAATCTCTCTTCTTGTTTCTTTTGCTGTTCTTGTGTTGCTGCCATCAAATCTGCTAAGCTGTAGTTTGATTTGTCGCTTCTCGTTTCCATCTG
>NW_013820551.1:0-462 GCF_000517525.1 Limulus polyphemus
ATGGTCAGGATGACTCTTGTACGAAGAGGTAGCGGAAAAAGTAGTGGCGGTATGGGTGCTTTCTGTTACCAGCTTTCAACACCCAGCACTGTTTCACGTTATCTTACGGGTCGAAATTATAAGGTCACGGATCAAAGTAGAAAGTGGGTATAATTCAATAAATTGTTCTTCATATCAGCCTTATGGTGGCTATTGGTTTGTTTGTAACTAAACACAAAGCTACTCAATGGGTTATCTGTACTCTGCCAACCACGGGTATCGAAACCCGGTTTCTAGCACTGTAAGTCTACAGTCATACCGCTGTGCCACTGGAGGGCGTGGCCATTGGAGTAGAAACTTCGTTTGATAATGCTTGGAGACGGCTTGAATGGGTAATGAAGAAAAACTTTAATATAAGTTTAAGATAACAGCAAATGTACAACGTTTCGACAAGGTTTTGTACCTGATGATGACAAAACCTTG
>NW_013820552.1:0-461 GCF_000517525.1 Limulus polyphemus
TTACATTAAGCCAATAGATAATTAACAATAACTGAATTAAATGTACAGAATTCACAAATAGCAAATTAAAATACAACAAAGTATCTTAATTTTACAGGATGTATCTTCTTTTGTACTGGTCTCCATCTCATTGGCTTCTGCTTCACGTGGGGTTCATCTGCTCCATCAGGAAATGTTCCATTATTGGTAGCACTCACATCAGTGGTAGTAACTTCATTAACGGCTTCACTGTTTTCCTTCTCCAATAAGGGTAGGGTTTCTTCTTTGACAATGGTTTTTTTCAGGTGACACGTCTTCAGCAGCGTCATTTGTTCTGTTGTTCACTTCATTCCAACTGAAATGTCCTGGGCAATGATAACACCAAAGCCTGTTGGCATGCACCACCTTTGGCTTACCTCGCCGACCACATTTTATTCGGAAAGTCCCGTCTGAGAGACGATCCACTATGTCATATAGGCCTT
>NW_013820553.1:0-462 GCF_000517525.1 Limulus polyphemus
ATATTCAGTAACTCGAGTTACACCTATGTGTTCATGGAGTAGTTGTACCAAATAAGGCTAAAGATGAGTATGGTGGTTATAAATTCTGTAATTAGAGTTACACCTAAGTGTTCATAGAGTAGTTGTACCAAGTAAGGCTAAAGATGAATTTGGTGGTTAGACATTCGATAACTAGATGAGTATGTTTGTTACAAATTCGGTTACTAGAGTTACACCTAGGTGTTCGTGGAGTTGATGTACCAAAAAACGCTAACGATGAGTATGGTGGTTATAAATTCGGTAACTAGTGTTACACCTAGGTATTCGTGGAGTTGGTGTACAAAATAACGCTAATGATGAGTATGGTGGTTAAAAATACGGTAACTAGAGTTACACCTAGGTATTCGTGGAGTTGTTGTACCAAATAACGCTACAGATGAGTATGGTGGTTACGAATTCGGTAACTAGAGTTACACCTATGTG
>NW_013820554.1:0-461 GCF_000517525.1 Limulus polyphemus
AATTTTCATTTTAAGATTAAAAATACTTTTATGCATAAGAAAATTTTCAAATTTCACACGCAAAATCTTTATAATGTCCAGGTAGTTATCAAACATTTCTTAAGAAAAAACTTTATATTTTATCTGTTATTTTCAGTAATGAATCTGTGTGGGTTTGATAGATTTTACCGATCTGGTAACCACCATAAAAAATTAGGAAATAAATATAAATTATGCCTTTTTCGTTCTAGAATGAATACAGATTATAACATGAAAACTTAAATGTTTAGACTAAATACTTAAATGTCATAACATTATACACTTATATATATTTATTATTTTTATTATATTGACCTTTCAGCCGTGCCTGGCTAACAATACAGAAGTTACAATGATGCGGTATACGTGCACTCACATTACCATATCCAATAACATAAAACTGATCTTTGGTCTGTACAAAGTAACTTGTCTTGGCTGTGTTT
>NW_013820555.1:0-464 GCF_000517525.1 Limulus polyphemus
TATTTGCTTTGGAATTGCTGCATTCAACCAAGAGAATTGCTTTCAAATGTTCATCAGTCAACCTCGTTCGATGTGCTGACTTCACGTACTTCATTTTTGAAAATGTTTGCTCACAGACATAAGTGTTCCAAACACTGATACCATACCAGAGGCAAATTTCTTCAACTTTGAAAACTCATCATCAGGTAAGCAGCGATAAAATTTAAAAAGTTTTCCTTCTCTATGCTTTTCTTTCAACAAGTCATTTGCTTGCAAATCAATGAGATCCAACTATAGTTCGACTGGCACGTCATCAAGGTTACAATCAAACAAATTCTGGAACAGAAGAATACCACTTTCAATTCAGTCCAGATCTGAAAATCTCTCTAAAAAAATGCTTATTTAAGTCACTAATAATTTTCTTCGGAAACTCAAGGTTGACATCTTCTGCGATTCCAGCGCGAAACTCTTTGAAACACTGAAAA
>NW_013820556.1:0-494 GCF_000517525.1 Limulus polyphemus
GTTTCTTGGGCTTTACCAGTTAAAACACTTTGTAATAATAATGACCATTTTTCGGAGGGCCATTCCATGGTTTGGTTAACCATCTTAGAATGTTGAAAATATATATAAACTTCATTTTCATTAAACGGTATTACTTTAACCCATTGATTAAGTTCTAAGTTGTCATTTTTCCTTGGTCGATCGGTGTTGAGTCTAATTTACATTTATTTCAGTCTAATTTCTTTTTCGGCTTCAGAGCGAGCTTTTTCGGCCTCGAACCGTTTATTTTCTCTTTCAGCTTCAATACGAGTTTGTTCTTTCTCGTTCTCGGCTTCGATACGAGCTTGTTCGAGCTCGAGATTTAGCTGGAACTCTAATTTATCCTTATCACTTAACCCCAATTGGCTAGTAGGGACACTAGAGTATTCCCATAATGCTTCTTCAGGCAACAAATCATCATCGACTAGTATTTTGATAATACTCTTTTTTAGTTCATTTTTTCTCATTGACCTTTT
>NW_013820557.1:0-462 GCF_000517525.1 Limulus polyphemus
TGATGTCTTATCGATGGTTCACGATGAGCGAGTTGACGTAGGTACAATTCACTTAATAGGGAGCTAGCTAGCTTTGTGGTCTTCACTGATCACACGCCGAATTTCCCTACCAGTGACGTTAGGTAATATTTCCGTAAAATTACTAATGTCCGATGTGAATCCACTGAAGTTAAATGATTCGTAATGTTCGAAATTTATAAACGTTCCTAGTCAATATATCTGAAGTTCCCGAGTAATAAGCGTTAATCACAGTTATAGCTTACAAAGTTTATAGCACACCAAATACAGCACCCCAATAATAGATACTGTTTTTCTTGGCGCGTCGCGTTGGTTATATTTATAGGCATGTGGAGAGTTTCTCGAAATTTCAGTTTCACGTAACAATACTAACGCTAACACTAGCGTTTGCGTACACACATGTACTGTTGATTCTTACACTCGAGAATTTTCTACCACTTTAGA
>NW_013820558.1:0-709 GCF_000517525.1 Limulus polyphemus
GAATAACATTATTCAAACAAAATTCCAAAATATAAAAGGCCATGACGTCTTTTTATCAAATAAACTCCATCTTTTGGATTGTTTTTATCTGGGTTTGCGAAAGTTAATTGATTTTAGAATTTATAGTGACATAATGGTTTTCGTCAATGTTATAATGTCTCAATTTTTAGTTTTCCAACGAAATAAGCACTATCGGATATTTTTCCATTAATTTTGCGTCAAATAAACACTTTTTTCCATTTTCCAAAAAAACTCATATTTTCATCAAAAACCAAAGGCTATAGCCCATATTTTTTGTCAAATTTTGAAAAAATTGTTTTTCTTCATATTTCAATACAAAGATGCCCTTGATGTAAGACATTCAAAATAGAGATACTTTTATGAAAATTCCCAAAAGTTATTTCATAATCTCTTATCCAAATTTCGGTCAGTGTCGATTTTACTCTTGTTGTTTTTTTTGTCTTCAATTGTATAATAAACAAAGAATAGCTTTAAGAATAACATTATTCAAACAAAATTCCAAAATATAAAAGGCCATGACGTCTTTTTATCAAATAAACTCCATCTTTTGGATTGTTTTTATCTGGGTTTGCGAAAGTTAATTGTTTTTAGAGTTTATAGTGACATAATGTTTTTCGAAATGTTATAATGTCTCAGTTTTTTAGTTTTCCAACGAAATAAGCACTATCGGATATTTTTCCATTAATTT
>NW_013820559.1:0-462 GCF_000517525.1 Limulus polyphemus
GTTCACACGCCAGAAGAGACGAAACAACGTTCACACGTTGGAAACGATGATTATGGTAGAGCTCGTGAGGCACCCAAACACCTTCTTTATAGAGTTTTCTCATATTCCTTAGATGTTTACGTATTGTTTCAAGAGAGAAATGAAATTTCAGGGCTATTTTACGAGTGTGTTGCCTTGGGTTAGACTCAACAAGCGTTTTCAGAGCATTAATATAAATTCCAACATGTCGGCCCCTGCCATCACAGTTTTTAAGGCTAAAGTCACCTGAACGAAATTTCTGAACCATCGTGGACACTTTAGAAACGTTCAAAACATTATCATAAACTTTTTTGATATTCTTTGTGGCTACAGAGGCGTTATTTCCCTTCTTGTATTCAAACAGCATTACATGCCGAATGTGTGTATCGTGGTGTACCATCACTATAAGGGATTAGAGTATACTAAACTTTACACATTATACGT
>NW_013820560.1:0-464 GCF_000517525.1 Limulus polyphemus
AAAATCGATTCTCTATACGAATATTAAACGCCAAAAACCAGTGGCTCAGTCCGAGACAAAAAAAAACACTTCTTACTCCAAAACCTGGACTCCATCCGCAGAAAGTTATGCTTTGCATCTGGTGGGACATCAAAATATAATTTATTTCAAACTCCTCAATCCACAATGAACTGTCAATGCAGATATCTATAGTAAGCAGATGGAACGTTTAACTCAAGCTCTTCATCAGAAACGTCTTTCAGTTGTCAATCGGAAAGGTGTTTTTCTTCTCCACGACAATACACATCCACATGTGGCACGTTTGACGCAACACAAGATTATGAAGTTGGGTTGGTAAGTTCTCCCCCACTCACCATATTCTCCAGATATTCCACCATCAGATTACGATCTTTTTCGTTCGCTGCAACACCATATTAATGGAAAAACGTATGCAAATGTAGAAGGTGTTAAAGAGGATATCGACA
>NW_013820561.1:0-464 GCF_000517525.1 Limulus polyphemus
TTTTTTTTGTCGTTTAGGAAAACGACTCAGATATTTGTAAGGGTGCGCTTTATTGAATACGTATGTAAGTATGTTCAGTGTCTTACTGTCCCCAGTCGTGTAAAAGGAGTAGTCTGTAAATCGATAAAAACACATATTTATATTTATTGGTACTGTGAAATAACATAGATAATTCTTCAAGATCTACAGTTTCTAATTATTCCTTACATAAAAAAGATGTCCTGATGCTGAAAATTGCCTAAACTTTTATTATTTAATTATAAACTTAATTACTATATACGTTCTGTATTTTGTCTATCAAAAGTTTGGTATTTTCTGTCTAACAAAGCGATAGACACAACAACAAAAACATGGTTTATGTTTAAATGAAGAATAATTAATATGGTCAAACATCTGCAAATATCAGGTCGTCAAGAAATTAATGTCGCGTTTTGGAACACTTTCATTAACCACCCTCCAAAAAA
>NW_013820562.1:0-532 GCF_000517525.1 Limulus polyphemus
GGGACACGGTGGCTTTCTTGTACACTTATAGGGACACGGTGGCTTTCTTGTACACTTATAGGGACACGGTGGCTTTCTTGTACACTTATAGGGACACGGTGGCTTTCTTGTATACTTATAGGGACAAAATGGCTTTTTTGTACACTTATAGGGACACGGTGGCTTTCTTGTACACTTATAGGGACACGGTGGCTTTCTTGTACACTTATAGGGACAAAATGGCTTTCTTGTACACTTATAGGGACACGGTGGCTTTCTTGTACACTTATAGGGACAAAATGGCTTTCTTGTGCACTTATAGGGACACGGTGGCTTTCTTGTACACTTATAGGGACACGGTGGCTTTTTTGTACACTTATAGGGACAAAATGGCTTTCTTGTACACTTATAGGGACAAAATGTCTTTCTTGTACACTTATAGGGACACGGTGGCTTTCTTGTACACTTATAGGGACACGGTGGCTTTCTTGTATACTTATAGGGACAAATGGCTTTCTTGTACACTTATAGGGACAAAATGTCTTTCTTGTAC
>NW_013820563.1:0-461 GCF_000517525.1 Limulus polyphemus
CCATTATTTCATCTTTTGTACTATGTAGAACTTATATAACCATTATTTCATCATTTGTACTATGTGGAACTTATATAACCATTATTTCATCTTCTGTACTATGTAGAACTTATATAACCATTATTTCATCTTTTGTACTATGTAGAACTTATATAACCATTATTTCATCTTTTGTACTATGTAGAACTTGTATAACCATTATTTCATCTTTTGTACTATGTAGAACTTATATAACCATTACTTCATCTTTTGTGCCATGTAGAACAGATTGTAAACATATTAGGGATAGGCACATCTTCAAACTCCACTAAGGTACGTTCAGATAACATTTCTGAGTCAGATTGTAAACTTATTAGGGACAGGCACATCTTCCATCTCCACTAAGGTACGTTCAGACAACATTTCTGAGTCAGATTGTAAACATATTAGGGACAGCCACATCTTCCATCTCCACTAAGGTA
>NW_013820564.1:0-462 GCF_000517525.1 Limulus polyphemus
TTTACTCATAATTTCAATTAATTGATTGCTGAAAAAATTTATAATTAATTATCAGAAACCCTAGGTAATTGATGTAATCACAACTCATGGGTAACTGATTAAATTGCATAGCTCTATATCTAAGAATAATTGAACACTAGAGCTACAAATAAAGCACCTTTCAGAAAGAGAAGTGCTTTGGCCAGTTTCAGGTGCATCTGATATGTCTTGTTAATAAGTTTGATAATGGTTCTGCTACCTTAGTTAAGCACTACTGACACTACTTGTACAGTAGAAAGTTTACCATTCATTTGGACCATGCATTGTTAAAGTGACCCTTGAGGTGATTGCATGCTGGATACAACATTGTAAGAGTATGACTTTGTTGTACAGCATCACCCAGACTTGTAAAATGGAAGTACCACACAATTTGACATTGTACATTTGTTCAGTGTCCTGACCCTAAACAATGACTGTGAATTA
>NW_013820565.1:0-920 GCF_000517525.1 Limulus polyphemus
TTATGAACAACATGAAATACAAAGATCATTTAACACAAAGATCATTCATAAAATCATATGCAGCAGGAACAAAATCAGTGCAAAGATGGAATTTCAAGCAATCGGATCACGGGACTCATCCATTCATAACCATCCTTACAAAATCTAGGAAGAGAAAAAAATTAATTGTGGACAACCTGAAATACAAATATCATTTAACACACGAATAAAATACTTTTAATGAACATTGCCATCGTACAGTTCCCGCATCACGAGAAGAATGAAATGTCAAGCCAAGTATTTTATTTCCTGACCATTTGATCTATGCTTATAATGTTTCGTCAAACTAATATGTGAAACTACAAAATTCTTCGTATATGTTAGTCACAGTTTGTTTAAACATCATCTTTCAAAGTTTTATTACAATTGGTAACATCCTTAAATTATTGATACTTTATTATAACATGTACAACTATGGGAATTAAATCATTAAAACATTATTATGACATAAACAACCTTATAGATTTTAACTTTAAAACATGGAAAGAACATGTTTAGTTATAATAATTTAAAAAGTATCTTTATTAAATCAATATTTTATGATAGTTTTGTACATTTTTGTGCATCCAATTGCAGTAAACTCATATTTCTATAAAACTGTACAAGTTAACAAAATCATCCAATGATCCAGAGAACAAGTTAACAAAATCATCCAATGATCCAGAGAACAAGTTAACAAAATCATCCAATGATCCAGAGAACAAGTTAACAAAATCATCCAATGATCCAGAGAACAAGTTAACAAAATCATCCAATGATCCAGAGAACACGTTAACAAAATCATCCAATGATCCAGAGAACACGTTAACAAAATCATCCAATGATCCAGAGAACAAGTTAACAAAATCATCCAATGATCCAGAGAACACGTTAACAAAATC
>NW_013820566.1:0-740 GCF_000517525.1 Limulus polyphemus
GGCAATATTTAACAAAGAGGTCGAAACGATAACGATGGAGTTACATCGTCACAACTTTATTTGAACTTTGAAGAAAAAAATTGTACACAACAATTATTAGGGTGCAATATTTAACAATGGGGTCGAAACGATAACGATGGAGTAGACTAATACTCAAAAATTGAATTTTGTTTTTTATGTTACTTCTCATTATATGTGCCAGAATCAGTTCACTTAAACAGTGATTGAAACTAAAGTCGACTTATTTTTGTTTGTTTTAGAGAAAAGAATCACATTGGACTAGCTGCGGGGAATCGAACGCTGGATCTTAGCGTTGTAAGTCCATAACCTTACCACTGTCCCATTAAGGGACACTAAAACCGACTACGGTATTGCATAATAGGTTTTTATGTAATTTAACTATTTAAATACGCCAACAATATTTGTGCAAGCCATAATATATTGTTTGTATGAATTAACATGAAAAGACAACTTCAGTATAAAATGTACACTAACAATAAGCTAGTCTTAAGACAACTTCAGTATAAAATGTATACTAACAATAAACTAGTCTTAAGACAACTTCGGTATAAAATGTATACTAACAATAAGCTAATCTTAAGACAACTTCGGTATAAAATGTATACTAACAATAAGCTAGTCTTAAGACAACTTCGGTATAAAATGTATACTAACAATAAGCTAATCTTAAGACAACTTCGGTATAAATAGTATACTTAACAATAAGCTAATCTTAAGAC
>NW_013820567.1:0-456 GCF_000517525.1 Limulus polyphemus
GCAAATTTTGAAAAAATTGTTTTTCCTCATATTTCAATACAAAGATGCCCTTTGTGTAAAACTTCAGAAATGGACATCCTTTCATCAAAATTCCCAATAGTTATTCGATAATCTGTTAAGAATATTTCGGTTAGCTTCAATTTTACTCTTTTTTGTATTTATTACTATTGTAAACAAAGAAGAACTTGAAAAAAAGTATTATTCAAACAAAATTCCAACATCTAAAAGGCCATGACGTCTTCTTATCAAATAAACTCAGCTTTTCGATTGTTTTTTATATGGGTTAGCGAAAGTTAAATTTCTTTATCTCTTCACGGGACATAATATTTTTCGTCAATGTTATAATGTCTCTATTTTAAGTTTTCCGACGAATTAAGCACTATCCGATATTTCTCTATTAATTTTGCTTGAAAAAACCTCATTTTTCCATTTTACAAAAAAATTAAAATTTTTAAC
>NW_013820568.1:0-455 GCF_000517525.1 Limulus polyphemus
GCAGATCAATTACTCACTATCTCTCACTCCACACACATTACCTTCCCCGCTTTTATACCAGCGTAACCTATTTCTAGTAAGACCTTGAACATTCGACAAAGTACATGATAATTCTAGAAACGTTGCGTCACGTGGTCATGTGACTCGCTGACGCAACAATATATATAAGGTTTTGCTGATGGACAATATATGAATTCTCAAAGATACAACATAATAGATACAGAAGATTTGTTAATTCGTGAAAACAGAGAAGTCAGGGATGACATTATTAGCAAAAAAAAAGTTAAAATAATTAACTAAAATACCCATTCTTGCTAAGTAGTATTGGTTGCTTGATATTAGCTTAGACGTAAACAATTAACACTTATATTTGTACTTGCATATTTTCGGAAATTATTCTCTGGCGGTATATGTATTTTCAAAATCTGGCCACTTTAATGATAATTTTATCAGAG
>NW_013820569.1:0-463 GCF_000517525.1 Limulus polyphemus
AAACTGTGTTTAATGCTTCGCTCTTGTATGAAAAAAACTGAAATATGATAATATTTTCTAAAGATCTTATAATAAAATTTTGGACTTTTGAACACTTGAAATCCAAATTTATATTTATAATGTGATAAAGTAAAGAGTACATAAGTGAAAAAAGACATCTTACCTCAAGTTTCAGAAGACTGAAGTCTACAGATTCAACACTAACCAGAGGTGGATAATGACCTTAATTTATAAAACTGAGAGTCAGTGAAATGTTTTACAGAGAGGAGAATTTCCAAAGTTTACTTTAAAGTTAGCATAGAGTGATGATTAAAAATGCTGTATTCATATTGTTCCTGATGTTTTTTTAAAGAATTATCTATATCTTAAACAAAAAATATTTTTTGCTCTTTTGGTACTTACGTACATTTCCTATGACAAGTTAGACACACATTTACATTAAACTAGTGAGATTTTTTATCAC
>NW_013820570.1:0-645 GCF_000517525.1 Limulus polyphemus
CCATCTCTTGACATGTAACTAGTAGTTTTTCTTAATTTTTGCTCCATCTATTGAGAGATAACTGAAATTCCAAGTATTTTCTATTAATTTGTTTCTCCATCTATCGAGAGAAAACTGAACTTCCAAGTATTTTTCCTTATTATTTGTTTCTCCATCTATCGAGAGATAACTGAACTTCCAAGTATTTTTCCTTATTATTTGTTTCTCCATCTATTGAGAAATAACTGATCTTACAAGTATTTTTTCTAATTTCTTTTCTCCATCTATTGAGAGATAACAAAATTTCTAAGTATTTTTTCTTAATTTTTTCTCAATCTATTGAGAGATAACTGAACTTCCAAGTATTTTTCCTTATTATTTGTTTCTACATCTATTGAGAGATTAGTGAACTTCCAAGCATTTTTTTCTTAATTTCTTTTCTCCATCTATCGAGAGATAACTGAACCTCCAAGTATTTTCTCCTAATTTTTCTCTATCTATTGAGATAACTGAACTTCCGAATATTTTTCTCTTAATTTTTTCTCCATCTATTGAGAGATAACTGAAATTCCAAGTATTTTTTATTAATTTTTTCTCCATCTATTGAGAGATAACCAAACTTTCAAGTATTTTCCTTATTATTTGTTTCACCATCTATTGAGATAA
>NW_013820571.1:0-462 GCF_000517525.1 Limulus polyphemus
GTTGGTTGATTAGACCAACAAATCATGATAAATTACACTAGTTGCTTATGATTAGACCAACAAATCATGATGAGTTAAGTAACTGTTGATTAAACTAACAAATACTGATAAGAAAAACTAGTTGGTTGATTAGACCAACAAATCATGATGAGTTACTCTAGTCCGTAGATTGAGCGAAAAAGCTAACAGATCAATGACATTGAGTTATACTAGTTAATTCATGCAAGTAACAAACCAGGATGAGTTGTGTTAGTTGAAACTAACAAATCCAAGTTAATTATACTAATTGAGTAATTAGTCTATCAAATCATGATGTTTTTTATATTAGCCAAATGATTAAACCAACAAATCATGATGAGTTACACTAATATATTTATTAAACTAACAAATTACAATGTGTTACAATAGTTAATTGATTAGACTAACAAATAATGACTTTAAACTAACAAGTTATGATAAGTT
>NW_013820572.1:0-692 GCF_000517525.1 Limulus polyphemus
TCATATGTATGATAAGGAGTGATATTGTTATATCATAAGTATGATAAAGAGTGATATTTATACATCATAAGTATGATAAGGAGTGATATTGTTATATCATAAGTATGATAAGTAATGATATTGTTATATCATAAATATGATAAGGAGTGATATTTATACATCATTAGTATAATAAGGAGTTATATTATGTCATAAATATGATAAGGAATGATATTGTTATATCATAAGTATGATAAGGAATGATATTGTTATATCATAAGTATGATAAGGAATGATATTGTTATATCATAAATATGATAAGGAGTGATATTTATATATCATAAGTATGATAAGGAGTGATACTGTTATATCATAAGATATGATAAGGAATGATATTGTTATATCATAAGTATGATAAGTAGTGATATTTATATATCATAAGTATGATAAGGAATGATACTGCTATATCATTCTTATAAAGCTTGTATATTCCAGATTCTTTCTTGCTTTGGTAATAATATTTTGTCTTTAATGTTTCTAGAAGAAACCAGAATATTTATCAAAGTTAGTGCTATATTCACTCGGTTATTAATATAACTTCTTTAAATTGATTCTTTTCTGATTCTTAGTTATTACCTATTATTAAGATGCACGAACAAAGAACAAAAAAAAAAAAACAAACTTTCAACTATACACCTAGGAAAAAAGTTAAG
>NW_013820573.1:0-587 GCF_000517525.1 Limulus polyphemus
TATATATATATATATATATATTGTAAAATGAAATCAAGTAATATTGTATTGAAATAAAATTTTGTCTGGTATTGTTCGATTGAGATTATCAGATATAGTAGAAAAAGAAATTGAGTTAGATAAAGTGATATGTAATATGGTAGTGTAATAACATTTTGTCAATATAACTGAATAATTGAACTGTAATATTATAGAAGAATGAAATTGTAAATATTTTATAAAACGTTTTTAATGTTGTGTAAGAATTAAATTATGTTTAAGTATAGGAATAGAAATATAATATTAAAATTGTTAGTACAGGAGCAGGATTGTCAGTGTTTCATACTGTAAAGAAGTGAAACTGTAAAACATAATTCTCTGTTTTGTAAAAGTAAACACATGGCAGATTGTATTTTCAGTCTGTGTTTCATACTGTAAAGAAGTGAAACTGTAAAACATAATTCTCTATTTTGTAAAAGTAAACACATGGCAGATTGTATTTTCAGTCTGTGTTTCATACTGTAAAGAAGTGAAACTGTAAACATAATTCTCTGTTTTGTAAAAGTAAACACATGGCAGATTGTATTTTCAGTCTGTGTTTCATACTG
>NW_013820574.1:0-462 GCF_000517525.1 Limulus polyphemus
AGCGGAGACCAATTTTTCTTTCAGTGTCTTGAAAGCATGCTGGCAAGAAGCTGTCCATTCAAACTTCTGGCCTTTTTTTGTTAAATCATGTAGTAGAGAATCTATAGTTGCAAAGTCCTTCACAAACTTCCGGCAATAGGTACAGAGTCCCAAGAAACTTCTTAACTCTCCCACATTGTCTGGTGTTGGCCACTCACGCACTGTTTCACCTTGTCAGGATCAGTTTGCACACCATGCTCACTTACAATGTGATACAAGTAAAGCACCTCTTTCTGGAACAAGTGGCATTTCTTGGAATGGAGTTTGAGGTTTGCTGTTTTCAAATGCTTGGATACTTCCTCTAGCCGGGACATTTCCTCATCGAAAGTTGTTGCAAATACAATGACATCATCCAGGTACACTAGGGCTATCCTCCATTGTAGGCCTTCCAGTACTCTTTCCATCATCCTCTCAAATGTTGCT
>NW_013820575.1:0-730 GCF_000517525.1 Limulus polyphemus
AAGTGTATTCACTTTTTATATAAAATACTGTCATATTACAACAGCATGTCATTTTGCAATACATCATAAGGTCATAAAGACCCCGTGTATTCACTTGTTATATAAATTACAGTTATAATTACAACAGCATGCCAAATTTCAATACATCATAAGGTCATAAAGACCCCGTGTATTCACTTGTTATATAAAATACAGTTATATATACAACAGCATGCCAAAGTACAATACACAATAAGATAATAAAGACTCCATGTATTCACTTGTTATATAAAATACAGTTATAATTACAACAGCATGTCATTGTACAATACATAATAAGGTCATAAAGACCCCGTGTATTCAGTTGTTATATAAAATACAGTAATAACTACATCAGAATGTCTTTGTAAAATACATCATAAGGTAATAAAGACTCCGTGTATTCACCTGTTATATAAAATACAATTATAATTATAACAGCATTTTCATTGTACAATACATCATAAGGTCATAAAGATCCCGTGTATTTACTTGTTATATAAAATACAGTTATAATTACAACAGCATGTCATAGTACATTACATCATAAGGTCCACTTGTTATATAAAATACAGTTAATAATTACAACAGCATGTCATTGTACAATACATCATAAGGTAATAAAGGCCCTGTGTATTCACTTGTTATGTAAAATACTGTTATAATTACATCAGCATGTCATTGTAAAATACATCATAAGTCATAAAGACCC
>NW_013820576.1:0-460 GCF_000517525.1 Limulus polyphemus
CACAAACATCTATGCTGAATGGTAATAATCTCCCGCTATTGTTGTAGTAGTAGCAAATTGATTGGTACTGATGATGATGACAAAACCTTGACACAAACATCTATGCTGAATGGTAATAATGTCCCGCTATTGTTGTAGTAGTAGAAAATTGATTGGTACTGATGATGATGATGATGACAAAACCTTGACACAAACATCTATGCTGAATGGTAATAATCTCCCGCTATTGTTGTAGTAGTAGCAAATTGATTGGTACTGATGATGATGATGACAAAACCTTGACACAAACATCTATGCTGAATGGTAATAATCTCCCGCTATTGTTGTAGTAGTAGCAAATTGATTGGTACTGATGATGATGATGACAAACCTTGACACAAACATCTATGCTGAATGGTAATAATCTCCCGCTATTGTTGTAGTAGTAGAAATTGATTGGTACTGATGATGATGACAAACC
>NW_013820577.1:0-461 GCF_000517525.1 Limulus polyphemus
TAGATCCACTGAAGCCAGCTTTGAACCTGGAGACAAGGTATGGTTGTATAATCCCAGGAAGACCAAAGGGAAGTCTCCTAAGTTGTCATCTCCATGGGAAGGCCCATACGACATAGTGGATCGTCTCTCAGACGTGACTTTCCGGGTAAAATGTGGTCGGCGAGGTAAGCCAAAAGTGGTGCATGCCAATAGGCTTTGGCGATATCACGGTCCAGGACATTTCAGTTGGGATGAAGTGGACAACAGAACAAATGACGCTGCTGAAGACGTGCCACCTGAAGAAGCCACCATCAAAGAAGAAACTCTACTCAGTTTTGAGAAGGGAAACGGTGAAGCTCGTGGTGAAGTTACTACCACTGATGTGACTATTACCGATGATAGGACATTTACTGATGAAACAGATGAACCCCACATGAAGCAGAAGCCAACAAGACGGAGACCAGTAGGAAGAAGATACGTTA
>NW_013820578.1:0-908 GCF_000517525.1 Limulus polyphemus
AAACAGAGTAAAACGTGCAGAACGTATATAAGCTACCTATCTTTTTCATTGGCTGACTGATAAAACAGAGTAAAAACGTGCAGAACGTATATAAGCTACCTATCTTTTTCACTGGCTGACTGATAAAACAGAGTAAAAACGTGCAGAACGTATAAACGTTAATTTTTTTTTAAAACAATTTATAAAATGGAGTACGAAGTCACAAACTCTAAGTTGTTTGTTATTTGTAAAGCAGAGTCACACTGCCGTGTCCACCGCGGGGAATCGTACCCCGATTTTAGTGTTGTAAGTCCGTAGACTTACCGCCGTCCCTTAATTGTTGAGAGGCTAGACGAGGAAGACACAGAAGATATTATGACGTCATAGAATTAAAGTTGTAGCTGGGCTATCTAGTAGAGGTAGTGACAGGGTATGGAGTCGTGGATAACGTTGTAGCTGGGCTAGCTAGTAGAGGTAGAGACAGGGTATGGAGTCGTGGATAACATTGTAGCTGGGCTATCTAGTAGAGGTAGAGACAGGGTATGGAGTCGTGGATAACGTTGTAGCTGGGCTAGCTAGTAGAGGTAGTGACAGGGTATGGACATAGAGTCGTGGATAACATTGTAGCTGGGCTAGCTAGTAGAGGTAGAGACAGGGTATGGACATAGAGTCGTGGATAACGTTGTAGCTGGGCTACCTAGTAGAGATAGTGACAGGGTATGGAGTCGTGGATAACGTTGTAGCTGGGCTATCTAGTAGAGGTAGAGACAGGGTATGGAGTCGTGGATAACATTGTAGCTGGGCTAGCTAGTAGAGGTAGAGATAGGGTATGGACATAGAGTCGTGGATAACATTGTAGCTGGGCTAGCTAGTAGAGGTAGAGCAGGGTATGGACATAGAGTCGTGGATAACATTGTAGCTGGGCTAGC
>NW_013820579.1:0-463 GCF_000517525.1 Limulus polyphemus
CACGTGAACCATTTTTGGACAGAATTGTCACCGGGGATGAAAAGTGGATTCTCTGTGCGAATATTAAACGCCAAAACCAATAGCTCAGTCCTAGACAACAAGCACTTCCGACCCCAAAACCTGGACTCCGTCTGCAGAAAGTGATGCTTTGCATTTGGTGGGACATCAAAGGAGTAATTTATTTCAAACTCCTCATTCCACAGCGAACTGTTAGTTCAGAGATCTATAGTCAGCAACTGGAACGTTTAAATCAAGCCCTTCAACAGAAACGCCCTTCACTCGTCAATCCATATGTGGCACGTTTGATGCAACACAAGATTATGGAGTTGGGTTGGGAAGTTCTCTCCCACCCACCATATTCTCCAGATATGGCACCATCAGATTACCATCTTTTTCATTCGCTACAACACCATCTTAATGAAAAAAACGTATGCAAATGTGGAAGGATGTTAAAGAAGACATC
>NW_013820580.1:0-632 GCF_000517525.1 Limulus polyphemus
TTGCTTGCCTTCTTACTCTTAGCTGTTGGGACTTTCACAATGGGGGTTGGTGGGCGTTCCTCAGCACCAACCACTACTGGTTTCCCGAAGCTGACTTATTGGTAGCATTCTTTTTACACTGGCTCCTCACATGTCCTTGTCTTCCACAGTTCCAACAACCTTTCTGGGTAGCAGCCTTTCCTGCCATGGCATCTTCCCTGTGTTGGAGTTTCCAGCATTGAGCTTTCTTGTGCCCAGGTTTGTTAGAGTGCCAGCAAAGACCCTCAAACATCTCTGAAATCTGACCTTTTCTGGCCTTGAATCCTAGTGACTGTACCTACCTTGGTACCTCTGTGTTGATTCGATTCAAGAGCTCTGGCCATTGCATCCTGCATAGTCGAGGGGTGTGCTTGCTTCACTTGTATCTTCAGTTGTGGACTGTCCAAGGCATCTACAAACTGATACCTCAGCAACAACTGGAAGGAGATTGGTGCAGTTGGGTAGGCCTTGTGTGCCATGCTTTCCAAGTCTTGTGCCACCTCTTGCAGGCTCTCCCCTTTAGCACGGATTCTCGTCCTAAACCTAGCCCTGTAGACTTCTGACTGAATTTAGGTTCCGTACTTGAGTTCTAGAGCCGATACCAGTGCTCTATA
>NW_013820581.1:0-461 GCF_000517525.1 Limulus polyphemus
GACGTGACGGCAATAAGGTAATGTGTCTGTAGATAGTGAGTAATTGATCTGCAGTCAGAAGTATTATTGACGTTCGTTGTTATAGCGTTTGTTTAGCCCGATTGTTGAAGTTGAGTGTATCGGTAAAATTGTATTTGGAAAGAATAAACCAGTTTTATTAAGTAAAGAACTTGTGTCGCAAGTTTCGTCGGAACGAAGTTACGGAAAGTTAATTAACAAACGGAGACGTAACAAATTGGTGTCAGAAAGTGGGATAAAAAAAGAAAAGAAACAAGAAGAGAAATTACAGTAGTTATTTGAGGAAAAAGAAAAGAAACAAGAAGAACGAGAAGAGAAATTACAACAGTTGTTGGAGGAAAAAGAAAAGAAACAAGAAGAGAGAAAACAGCAGTTGCAAGAAAACCTGCAACAATGGCAGCTCGAACAGCAAAATAAACAAGAGAATTACAACAGTTGTTGGA
>NW_013820582.1:0-460 GCF_000517525.1 Limulus polyphemus
TATGTTGCCAACGCACTCCACTAAGCTCGATCTCCCACCAACCCAAACCATCACGCTGAAACCACCATGCTTCACAGTTGGCTGCAATCTGTTGAGCCAAAACTCTTGGTGAGGCATTCTCCAGACCCATATCCTTCACTGTCCGAAAATTGAGCGAATCTTGATTTGTCTGAGAACAATACGGTCTTCCAAAAGTCCAGAGGCTTGGTCATCATATCACTTGCCCACTTCTTTCGTCTGACTATGTTGGCAGGTCTTAATAAGGACTTCAATCTAGCTGCTCTGCAACGATAACCCAATCTGTGGAGAATCCGTTGAACAGATTTCGGGCTCATCCCACCAACTTTGGCCACTTCTGCAGTCGTTAATCTAGGATCCATTTCGATGCTCCTCTTGACAGCCCTTTTTGTCCTCTCCGATGGACCAGGACGACCCGGACACTGATCAGTTGTTTCCTTGC
>NW_013820583.1:0-459 GCF_000517525.1 Limulus polyphemus
TGTTACATTACCTGTATGGTGTTATAGTTATCCTACATTACCTGTATCGTGTTATATCTGTCCTACATTTCTTATATGATGCTATATGTATCATAAGTTACCTGTATGATGTTATATCTATCTTACATTCACTGTATCGTGTTAAATCTATCTTACATTACCTGTATCATGTTATATCTATCTTACATTACCTGTATCATGTTATATCTATCTTACATTACCTGTATGGTGTTATATCTATCTTACATTACCTGTATCGTGTTATATCTATGTTACATTACCTGTATGATGTTATATCTATCTTACATTACTTGTATCATGTTATATCTATCCTACTTTACCTGTATTGTGTTATATCTATGTTACATTACCTGTATCATGTTATATCTATCTTACATTACTTGTATCGTGTTATTTCTATCCTACTTTACCTGTATGGTGTTATATCTATCTTACATT
>NW_013820584.1:0-461 GCF_000517525.1 Limulus polyphemus
ATAATTGTTATGAGAATTAAGCTATTTAGTCTAAACATTTATGTTTTTGTGTTATAATTTGTGTTCATTGTAGATAAACTAAAAATTAAAACTGAAAAAAAAATAAAAAAGAATTTCTTGCAATCCCATAAGAAAAAAATTTCAACAAATATAAAGTGCCAAAAAGAAACAGCAAAAATAAAAAATTAGACTACAATAAACCCTATACCTAAAAACAAATATTTAGAAAATATTAAAAAGGGAAAAAATTATTTTAATTTGTATTAATTCTAGAATGAAAGAGAAATAATTTATATATATTTCCTAATTTTTTATGGTGGTTGCGAGATCGGTCAAATCTACTAAACCCATACAGAGATTAATTACTGAAAATAACAGACAAAATATAGTTTTTTTAAGGAATGTTTGATAACTATCTGGACATTATAAAGATTATACATGTGAAATTTGAAAATTTCTGA
>NW_013820585.1:0-592 GCF_000517525.1 Limulus polyphemus
CCAAGTATTTTTCCTTATTATTTGTTCCTCCATCTATTGAGAGATAACTGAGCTTCCAAGTATTTTTTCCTTATTATTTGTTCCTCCATCTATTGAGAGATAACTGAACTTCCAAGTATTTTTTTTGTTAATTTTTTTCTCCATCTATTGAGAGATAACTGAACTTCCAAGTATTTTTCTTAATTTATTCTCCATCTATTGAGAGATAATTAAACTTCCAGGTATTTTTTCTTAATTTTTTCTCCATCTATTGAGAGATGACTGAACTTCCAAGTATTTTTTCTTAATTTCTTTCTCCATCTATTGAGAGATAACTGAACTTCCAAGTATTTTTTTCTTAATTTTTCCTAACATAGATATCACAGCTGAAAGTAAACATAATTTATTTTTGGATTAATTTGGAGGCCAGCGAAGCTGGAACGGTTCCTCCTGGACGGTACAAGTACCCCGGAGCACTGAACCAACGTTTGGGGAGACTTCCAGAACCCACGCTTTCCAACCTCACCCCGGGTTACTGTATGTGCATACAATCATAACCCCATGCCGGGGTCAGAGGATTAATGGGGAGGACATCATATGATACAAATTTGAG
>NW_013820586.1:0-463 GCF_000517525.1 Limulus polyphemus
AACTTCATTACCGGTAGACTGTGCCGCCATCTATCATCAAGTAAACCAAACAAACGGCATCTTCAAGATATGGCCACATTTTCTGAACCACCCAATCTCTGTATAATGTGATATGGAGACTGCAGGGAGAGGATGGACGGTAGATGATCCAGAAGAAGTTTGAAATGTCTAAAACAGTCTAAGTTAGAAGAATGAAGGCTATAGTAATCTGAGCCCACATTGTTAATTCTAATATTTTAAAAGTATTTTCAAAGTCTCTTTTTTTTTATTATATCACGAAGGCGAACATATATTTGTAGAGAAAAGTAAAATAATGTTCCTACCGTTTGCTTGTAACATAAACACTAGGTTGCCCGACACATTTAAGTATGAAACCACAATTCAACTATTTGTTCTAGATTACAGCATATAAAGTTTGACATTATTGTTAGAGTGATGATATCACTAATATTCAGAAGAATTT
>NW_013820587.1:0-462 GCF_000517525.1 Limulus polyphemus
TTCCAAAAAATACGGTAAGTCATTCATTTATCATTTTTAGTTGTAGCAAAATTAATTACTAGGATTGTAATATGATTGAATCTAATCATATGGCTAGCTTGGTGATTGGTGTTCCATAAGATATTTTAGACAATTAGTATGTTCTGTGTGTAGGGGGTAATTGTTATGATATTGACTGTCAGTGTAATAAATCCTGATGGAAATGTTTACGAAAACAAAACCTTTGTCCTGTCTTTGATTTAAAATAAACTTGTCGCTGCTGTTAGAGAAATCAAAACTGACCATTCTCAATGATGTGAAATCTTTGTCTAATATATAGCAACACTGTTTCGAAACATGGGATAATTAAAATAATAATTAAATCTCACACATTTAAGTAGAATCGATCTTTCATTTTCAAAATTTGTTCTAAGCCGACTGATACAGTCTGACCGTTTGTTGTATGTTGGGCGCAGTGTCCAA
>NW_013820588.1:0-457 GCF_000517525.1 Limulus polyphemus
ATATTCTTTTTCCTCCAACCACTGCTGTAATCTCTCTTGTTTCTTTTCTCGTTCTTCTTGTTTATTTTCTTTTTCCTCCAACAACTGTTGTAATTTCTCTTGTTTATTTTGCTGTTCGAGCTGCCATTGTTGTAGGTTTTCTTGCCACTGCCGTAATTTCTCTTCTTGTTTAATTTCTAGTTCTTCTTGTTTCTTTTCTCGTTCTTCTTGTTTCTTTTCTTTTTCCTCTAACAACTGCTGTAATCTCTCCTCTTCTTGTTTCTTTTCTTGTTTCTTTTCGTGCTCTTGTATTGCTGCCATCACATCCGCTATGCTGTAGTTTGATTTGCCGCTTCTCGTTTCCATTTTTTTTTCTGTCCCACTCTCTGACACCAATTTGTTACGTCTCCGTTTGTTAATTAACTTTCCGTAACTTCGTTTCGACGAAACTTAAGCGACACAAGTTCTTTCTTAATAA
>NW_013820589.1:0-462 GCF_000517525.1 Limulus polyphemus
GGAATGTTAACCTTTAGTAAATAAATAAAATACAATTAGGAATGTTAACCTTTAGTAAATAAATAAAATACAATTAGGAATGTTAACCTTTAGTAAATAAGAATACAATTAGGAATGCTTAATTTAAACGTTCCAGTTGCTGACAATAGATCTCTGCATTGACAGTTTGCTGTGGATTGAGGAGTTCGAAATGAATTACTCCTTTGATGTCCCACCAAATGCAAAGCACCACTTTCTGAGATGGAGTACAGGTTTAGGAGTCGAAGTGGTTTTTGTCTAGGACTGAGCCATTGTTTTTGGTTTAATATTCGCGTGGAAAATCCATTTTCATCACCAGTGAGAATTCTGTCCAAAAATGGTTCACACGCATTACGTGCCAGAAGAGACAAAGCAACGTTCAAATGTTGGAAGCGATGATCATCAGAGAGTTCATGAGGCACCCAAACACCTTCTTTAAGGTGT
>NW_013820590.1:0-461 GCF_000517525.1 Limulus polyphemus
GTGACTCTAGAACTCAGGAATGGAACCCAAAATCAGTACAAAAGTCTACAGGGCTAGGTTTAGGACGAGAGTCTGTGCTAAAGGGGAGAGCCTGCAAGAGACTGGCACAAGGATTTGGAAAGTATGGCACACAAGGCTTACCCAACTGCACCACCCGATCTCCTCAAGTTGTTGCTGAGGGATCTGTCTTGGACAGTCCACAACTTAAGATACAAGTGAAGCAAGCACACACCCTTACCATGCAGAATGCACTGGTCAGAGCTCTCGAATTTGAATCCTACGTTAAGTCCAGCACAGAGGTACTGAGGTTGGTACAGTCATCTGGATTCAAGGCCAGAAACGGTCAGCTTTCAGAGAGGTTTGAGGGACTTTGCTGGCATTGTAACAAACCTGGGCACAAGAGAGCTCAATGCTGGCAACTTCAACACAGGGGGATGATACAGTAGGAAAGGCTGCTATCT
>NW_013820591.1:0-462 GCF_000517525.1 Limulus polyphemus
CTTTGATATCTATATTTGGTTTCACTTCATCTTAATCAACTCTTTCAGTCGGCTTGACTTCAATTTGATGGCACCTAGTTAGTTCAACCTCTCTTTTAACAGTTACCGGAATTTGGCCTTTGTTGTTCCCAAACATCATTTTATCAAAATTAATTACAAACTTCCTCGGTAGTAAGTAGTCCAACCCTAATATGCATTGGTCTTCAATGTCAGCCAAGTATACTTTGTGTCTGTCCTTCATGCCCATGATCTCAATAGTTACCCACACTGGTCCCCACAACCTTGCATAATGTCCTGTCATACCACAGAGCTTCTGTATGGCTTCTGGTACTCCTTTGTGATCCAGCATCTTGATACTCACAAGGGTTTGCTGAGACGCAGAATCTATGACAAAGTTGCACTTTTGGCCATCCGGCTTTCCTGTCACGTAGACACCATATGTGCTTGGCATTTTACACTTAG
>NW_013820592.1:0-461 GCF_000517525.1 Limulus polyphemus
CATGAACACCTATGTGTAACTCTAGTTACTGAATGTGTAACCCCATATTCATCTTTAGCGTTATTTGGTACAACATCTCCTCGAACACCTAGGCGTATCTCTAGTTACCGAATTTACAACCACCACACTCATCTTTAGCCTTACTTGGTACAACTACTCCATGAACACCTAGGTGTGACTCTAGTTACAGAATTTATAACCACCATACACATCTTTAGCCTTACTTGGTACAACTACTCCATAAAAACCTAGGTGTAACTGTTTTTAGCGAACTTGTAACCACCATACTCATCTTTAGGGTTATTTGGTTCAACAACTCCATGAACACTTAGGTGTAACTCTAGTTACAGAATTTATTCAAACCATATTCATCTTTAGCCTTACTTGGTACATCTACTCCATGAACACCTAGGTGTAACTCTAGTTACAGAATTTATAACCACCATACTCATCTTTAGGTT
>NW_013820593.1:0-462 GCF_000517525.1 Limulus polyphemus
ATCAAGAGTATCATCAATTCTTGGCAGTGGGTATGAGTCTTTTTCGGTTATACTGTTAAGAGCCCTGAAGTCCACTCAGCAATATTCGGTCCCATCCTTCTTCTGGACTAACACGACGGGAGCTGACCAGGGACTATCAGATTTCTCGACTATCCCTTCCTTAATTAGGCCACCCATGACCTTCTCCATCTCTTGTCGCTTTGCCGGGGCTATTCTCCTCGGAGGGATCTTTATTGAATGGTGATTGCCTGTGTTTACTCTGTGCTCCACGAGGTCTGTGCAGCCGAGGTAATGATCTCCTTTTGAAAAGACGTCTGCATAATTCGCCAAAAGTTCCCTTACCTGAAGAGCCTGTGATGATGACAAATGGACTGTACTCTTCTTATAGAGGTCAGTTAAATGTTCTGGGAGAGGACGTCCTTTCGTTATGGTTGTATTTCTTGCATTAACATTGACTGGCTC
>NW_013820594.1:0-460 GCF_000517525.1 Limulus polyphemus
TCAAATAAAGTATTAATATATCCTAATTAATTATATTTAAGGTGCTTTGAGTTTTCT
Source organism: Limulus polyphemus (assembly GCF_000517525.1). Lineage (NCBI taxonomy): Eukaryota > Metazoa > Arthropoda > Merostomata > Xiphosura > Limulidae > Limulus > Limulus polyphemus. The sequence continues at coordinate 58 of NW_013820594.1, forward strand.
TTTTTACTCTCTCCAGGTGTTACTCCTGCTGGAAATAAACTTTAACGTTTTTTCTTTTGTTTTTTGTCAATATCATGTTGTTTGTTTGTTCGGAAATTCTCACAATGCTACACAAGGGCTATCTGTGCATAGCTTCCCCTGATATTGAACCGATAGACTCTTGGGCTACTTTTTTTTTCATTTTTACTCTTTTAATGCACCCTTGGCCCCAAAGTGTTAAGCGCATTTTTTGTAACAACTCTAGTGAACAAGCGCACATTTTCCTTTCTTGTGTCCTGATGATATTATCTTATAAACCGTAACACAAACAAAACAATTTTATGCTAACGAAAAATTCTTTAAGATAAATGCGTTTTTTACAGACCAAACCCATTAATAAATCAACATGTGGTTCCTAGTTAAC
>NW_013820595.1:0-462 GCF_000517525.1 Limulus polyphemus
CTGTTCATTCGAACTTCTCGCCTTTTTTGGTAAAATCATGTAGTGGAGCAGCTATAGTTGCAAAGTCCTTCACAAACTTCCGGTAATAGGTACAGAGTCCCAAGAAACTTCTTAACTGTCCCACATTGTCTGGTGATGGCGAATCATGCACTCCTTTCACCTTGTCTGGATCAGTTCGCACACCATGCTCACTTACAATGTGACCCAAGTAAAGCACCTCTTTCTGGGACAAGTGGCATTTTTTGGGATGGAGTTTGAGGTTTGCTGCTTTCAAATGCTTGAATACTTCCTCTAGCTGAGACATTTCCTCATCAAATATTGTTGCAAACACAATGACATCATCCAGGTACATTATGGCTATTCTTCATTGCAGACCTTCCAGTATTCTTTCCACCAGCCTCTCAAATGTTGCTGGAGCATTGCTAAGCCTGAATGGCATCACACGGTATTGCCAGAGACCTC
>NW_013820596.1:0-459 GCF_000517525.1 Limulus polyphemus
CTTACTCACTTCCCATTTAAAGTATTAATATTGTATTTGTTGATTTTTGTTTAATATACCCTTCAAGATTTGCTGACAGTCATTAATGTTAGATGCATATAGATATATCCCTTTCCTATAGACTCTGTCATCTTATGTTTTATTAGTTTCGTATTTTCGAGGCATTTATGTGGATGTGAAATTTTAAACTTACTTACTATTTATTTGCTATATTATTTATAACAAACATTGTTACTCACAATCTCTGAATGGTTGTTTCTGAAAATGAACAAAATTTTCCCTAGTATGATAACTTTTCTCTTATATTTTTTGAAAGTAGTAATTAAAAATATTTTTTCACAAAGCGGATATGCCCGCCCAATTAGTATATAAAAGGAATGTTATTATCTTCTCCTATTTGTGAGAAAATAACAAAAAGGAAAACCACTACTCAGGAGAATTACTTCTACATTTCATAAT
>NW_013820597.1:0-461 GCF_000517525.1 Limulus polyphemus
TTCATCTCCAGTAGCTCAAATTGTGCTCTATATGCTTCCCACGGTGCCTTTCCATCGAATTCCTGTGGCTTCCTTCGCACTGGATCACTCCTATTACTGACATTCATATCTGGGATGTGACTTCTAACGGGACTGAATATGTTTGCATTAGGGTTTAACTGCGGGCTCTGTAAGGGGCTTGCCATTGTCTGGGACTGATTAAGTCGATGGTCAATGTATCCTCCTTGTGTAAAAGACAAAAAGTCGTCCTTTAACGTATCTAATTCGCTTTTAAATTTATTGATTTTTTCCATTTGTACTTCTTGTTTCCTTTCTTGTTCCAGTTGCCACTGCTGTAGTCTCTCTTCTTGTTTATTTTCTTTCTCCTCCAACAACTGCTGTAATTTCTCTTCTTGTTTATTTTGTTGTTCGAGCTGCCACTGTTGCAGATTTTCTTGCCACTGCTGTAATCTTTCTTCTTG
>NW_013820598.1:0-460 GCF_000517525.1 Limulus polyphemus
TACAATACCCCCTATGTCAGAGAAGATGATTTGGGGTAGGATAAAAGAACATCCCCATGGAAGCCCAATTGCTTGTGGAAGCAGTGGAAGACCCATCCAGGCCAGCAGATTTGAAGATTGGAAGGTCACTTGTGGCAGGTCATCAAGTAGTATCTATAACAGTGGCCAATTTCTCTAAATGTGAGCAGACACTTAAGGAAGGGGCATTGTTGGGTGTGTGTGTGCCAGTAGGTAGAGCCAGTCAATGTTAAAGCAAGAAATACAACTGTCAAGAAAGGACATACACTTCCAGAACATTTAACTGACCTCTATAAGAAGAGCATAGTCCATTTGGCATCATCACAGGCTCTTCAGGTAAAAGAACTTTTGGCAAATTATGCAGACGTCTTTTCGAAAGGAGATCATGACCTCGGCTGCACAAACCTTGTAGAGCTCAGAATAAACACAGGCAATCACCATC
>NW_013820599.1:0-544 GCF_000517525.1 Limulus polyphemus
ATATGTGAAAAAATAATGAAAAGTCCAGTCCACTTGATGATAACGAAATCGATTTATTTCTTCAACTACAGGTTTTACAACTTTCATGGTGTTACTCACTAACAATAGGTACAACTTCACCATTAATGATAAACAACCAAGCAGTTGCTGGTCCAAGCATGGTCAAATGGTTAGCGTGATGGGCTGTATACCTCAGGTTCCTAGGTTCACGTCATGTTACTACCAAAACAAAAATTTGCACTCTAGGGTCGTGGGTGTATTATAAATGTTGGCGGTGGGTGGCGATGACTAGCTGCCTTCCCTCTAGTCTATCAGCTCAAATTTAGGTACGATTAACGTAGCTAATCCTGCTGTAGCTTTTCACAAGATTCAACAAACACTTGTTGATTTTCTCATAAGATCCACCACTTCCACAGGCTCACTAGTCAATCATCAGTTCCTTCTATATGATCCACCACTTCAACAGGCTCACTAGTCAATCATCAGTTCCTTCTATATGATCCACCACTTCCACAGGCTCACTAGTCAATCATCAGTTCCTTCT
>NW_013820600.1:0-462 GCF_000517525.1 Limulus polyphemus
CAAGATCAACAAAAAACAGGCGTTAAAGAAGTCTTCATCTTACAACAATGTTTTATTTCTCATCTTTCATTCTCCTTCAACGGAATCAGTCGAAAATTCCATTCCAAAACGTAAATTTAGGAAAAGAAAAACAAATTAAAGAAGGTGTTTTCTATCTAATAACAGATTTCAAATATTCTCTTATAAACCTCAAGTTCTCCACTTTATCTATTTAAATATTTCACTACTGATGTTTCGGACTCAACTGTTTGTTTACTAAGCTATATACCATGTATCTTATGATGCCAAGTTAACCTGTCGAAACAGGTGACGAATGGAACCTCCTACTGTAATATGTTATATAATACATTACACTCAATTAATCAGCATATAAAATTATGTCGACACATTTATATACGAAATATTCAGATACATTTATGACCTTTCAACATGTTTATTTAATAAACTTGCGTATAAGTTGTG
>NW_013820601.1:0-462 GCF_000517525.1 Limulus polyphemus
CATGAACAACATTTGCAGTTTGCTTTCCATCTACCAACAAATAAAGATTTTGAGGGGATCCCACCCTTGAACACCCTACACCTCACTGACCATGAGTAAAACATGGTTGTTTGAGAAACAATCCAGTAACTTTCATACTCTGACCTTGAATCCATTTAGAATATTCAAAATTGTCTAAAGCGTCAATATGCCAAGATTGTTCGAGATTGACCCAATTTTCTGGGAGTAATTAACCAACAGGCTTTTCAAATAGAAATAAGGTTAATTTCAATTTTGATCATCTTAAAACATTCCCCATAGTTCATCATGTTTACATACAAATTTTGATTGAGATTGTCCCAATAGGCTCGGAGGAGTTAGGGTGGAAACAAACACACATTTCGTTTTTATATGTGATATACTTACAAAAACGTTTAAACATACTGTATGTAATATACGTACAAAATATTATATATATATATA
>NW_013820602.1:0-462 GCF_000517525.1 Limulus polyphemus
GTATTCTACTGATTATTCAACACATCTTGTTTTACGTATTCTACTGATTATTCAACACATCTTGTTCTACGTATTCTACTGATTATTCAACACATCTTGTTCTACATATTCTACTCATTATTCAACACATCTTGTTCTACATATTCTACTCATTATTCAACACATCTTGTTCTATAGTATTCTAGTCATTATTCAACACATCTCGTTCTATAATATTCTACTATTTATTCAATAAATCTTATTCTACAATACTCTACTTATTAATCAACACACCTTGTTCTACAATATTCTACTATTTATTCAACTCATCTTGTTTTATAATTTTCATCTCATTATTCAACACATCTTGTTCTACGTATTCTACTGATTATTCAACACATCTTGTTCTACATATACTACTGATTATTCAACACATCCTGTTCTACATATTCTACTCATTATTCAACACATCTTGTTCTATAA
>NW_013820603.1:0-461 GCF_000517525.1 Limulus polyphemus
CTGTATCAGCTCATCTGGTCTACCCAAGTCTGTGGCCATGCTATTAGACAAGTCCGTTGTGGGAAGATCGTAGCCATGCTATTAGACAAGTCCGTTGTGGGAAGATCGTAGCCAATCTATTAGACAAGTCCGTTGTGGGAAGATCGTTGCCATGCTATTAGACAAAGAGACTGTGAACTGGACAATAAGGTCGCAGAAAAGGAACTGCACAATAAGGCCGTGGAAAAGGAACTGTGTCATGTAACGATTATTCAGTTTACAGTCTACAAAACATTGCTATTGTTACACCTCTGTGTTCGTTGGTTAATTTTCCGTAAAAATTCTTTCCGAAGAATCTTTAGCGATACAAGTCCTTTCTTAAATAAAACTAGTTTATTCATTCTCAATACAACTTTGCAATACACTTAATTTCCACAGTCACGCTATAACGTAAACAAACGCTATAATTCACAACGAACGAA
>NW_013820604.1:0-462 GCF_000517525.1 Limulus polyphemus
GAATTGTAAGGTGACAGATATAACAGTATCGTTCTGAGAAGATTAAGTTTACAGATATAACTTTATAGTTCTGTGAACAATTGAAAGTGGAACAATATAATAGTATGGTTCTGTTAAGAATTGTAAGTGGACAGATATAATAGTATGGTTCTGTGAAGAATTGTAAGTGGAACAATACAACAGTATGGTTCTGTGAAGAATTGTAAGGTGACAGATATAACAATATGGTTCTGTGAAGAATTGTAAGTGTACAGATATAACAATATGGTTCTGTAAAGAATTGTAAGGTGACAGATGTAACAGTATGGTTCTGTGAAGAATTGTATATGTTCAGATATAACAGTATGATTATGTGTTGAATTGTAAGTGAACAGATATAACAGTATGGTTCTGTGATGAATTGTAAGTGGACCGATATAACTGTGTGTTTCTATGAAGAATTTTAAGAGGACAGATATAACT
>NW_013820605.1:0-462 GCF_000517525.1 Limulus polyphemus
CGTTACAAACTTAGAGCTACTTAGGATTTTCATGTTACAATTTGTAGTCATTTTAGAAAGAAAAGAAGGTTTATTTAGATTTTTTTGATGGTTACAAGATTGGTCAAATTGACTGATCCAATTTTCAGATAGGGTAAGGAAAATAACAAATAAACTATAAAGTTTTACTGAAAAAAAACGTTTGAAATGCATTTAGGAGGTTTTATGAATTACACAAAAGAAATTTGAGATTTTTGCGATGAAGAAAAGTATTTTTAATTCTAACATGAAAATTACTTTGCACACAGACTATTCAAAAGAAAATACTCAATATATTCATGGACAAATCTTCACTAAGAAATAAGACTTTCTGTATATGAAAAACTTGTAATATTAACCCTTTTGAGAAGGATAAAAGGCCATGTCATTTCATTTGTTGACTCGCAATCAAAATTTTATTGAACTACTATTTCATGAACTTAT
>NW_013820606.1:0-462 GCF_000517525.1 Limulus polyphemus
GAATTTTGCATGTAAATACGCAAGTATGCAACGAACGTTCACACAAAATTTGGAGATGATCCGTCCAAATGGAACGACGTACTGGTACAAAACGCAAAACCTTCCATAACTCCTTTAAAACAAACAGTAGGAAGGTAAAACTCTGCATATTACTACGCAACGTTAAAGTGTAAATACATACCAAATTTGGTGAAAAATCATCAATTTAGAACCCTCTGGAACAAGAAATCGAAAAACAATCAGTAACCAAAAGCTTCACTGCAGTACACATACGCTTTCAGAAAAGCCAATAAAAGAGTAACATAAAACGACCACAAAAGTCGCAAAAATGATAACAAATGGCTAGAGTTTTGCATGTAAATTCGAAAGCATGCAACGAACCTTACTGTAAAAATTTCGAGAAGATCTGTCCAAATGGAACGACGTACTGGTACAAAACGCAAAACCTTCCATAACTCCTTT
>NW_013820607.1:0-460 GCF_000517525.1 Limulus polyphemus
AGCGTTGTAAGCGCGCAGACATACCGCTATGCCACTGGGGGGGGGCTGGTCAAAGTGACTTGGTAAAAGAGTAGCCCAAGAGTTGGCGGTGTTGACTATCTGCCTTCCCTCTAGTCTATCATTGCTACATTAGGGACAGCTCTCGCAGATAGCCCTCGAGTAGCTTCGCGCGAAATTCAAACCAAACCAAATCTTTATAGCTTAGCTTAGTTGTACACGTATACTACTCTTGCAGGTTTAGCCTACAGTTGAAAATACAGAACATATCTTAATGTTAGTTCATTTCCATATTCAACAATTAAATTTCTAATATTTATAAGACCTGTTTGTTTCAGCCGCGCCATAGCGGCTCATAGAATGGCTCCGAGTTTTTCAAGTACAAACTTTTAGCTCATAGCTCTGTCATCACTTGCTTGACCGATTGAGATCTAATTACAGTTTTGGACTCAGGAGGTCAAAC
>NW_013820608.1:0-817 GCF_000517525.1 Limulus polyphemus
TCTATAGTAAAAGACTTGTCAGCCACTATTCATCTATAATAAAACACCTGCCAGTCGATATCCATCTATAATAAAAGACCTACCAGCCACAATCTATCTATAATAAAGACCTACCAGCCACAATCCATCTATAATAAAACACCTACCAGTCACTATCCATCTATAATAAAAGACCTACCAGCAACGTTCCATCTATATCAAAAGACCTGCCAGTCACTATCCATCTATCATTAAAGACCTACCTTTAACTATCCATCTATTATTAAAGACCTACCAGCCACTATCCATCTGTAATAAAAGACATACCAGCCACAATCCATCTATAATAAAAGACCTACCAGCCACTATCCATCTATAATAAAACACCTACCAAATTACTATCCATCTGTAATAAAGGACCTACCAGCCAATATCCATATATAATGAAAGACCTACTAGCCATTATGCATCTGTTATAAAAGACGGATAGTGGCTGGTAGTAGGTCTTTTATTATAGATAGATTGTGGCTGGTAGGTCTTTTATTACAGATATATAGTGGTTGGTAGGTCTTTCATTATATATGGATAGTGGCTGGTAGGTCTTTTATTATGGATGGATAATGACTGGTAGGTGTTTTATTATTAATGGATAGTGGCTGATAGGTCTTCTACTATAGATAGAGAGTGGCTGGTAGGTCTTTTATTACAGTTGGATTGTGGCTGGTAGGTCTTTTATTACAGATAGATGGATTGTGACTGGCTGGTCTTTAATGATAGATGGATAGTTACTAGAGATGGATAGTGGCTGGTAGGTCTTTTATTATCCTAATAAAAGACC
>NW_013820609.1:0-462 GCF_000517525.1 Limulus polyphemus
CAAACAAACAAACCTTGTATATTCTCGACCTTGTACAAAACTTAGTCTTAGATACAGTTTATTATCGCTCTAATGAGCTTTTGAATTAAAAATAAATGGGGAACACACCCAGTCTCCCAATTATTTTAAAAATAATGGGGAACCCACCCAGTCTACCAATTGTTGTAAAGATAATGGGGAACCCACTCAATCTACCAATTGTTGTAAAGATAATGGGGAACCCACCCAGTCTACTAATTATTGTAAAGATAATGTGGAACCCACCCAGTTTACCAACTGTTGTAAAGATAATGGGGAACCCACCCAGTCTACTAATTATTGTAAAGATAATGGGGAACCCACCCAGTCTACCAATTATTGTAAAGATAATGGGAACCCACCCAGTCTACCAATTATTGTAAAGATAATGGGGAACCCACTCAGTCTACCAATTGTTACTAAAGATAATAGGAAACCCACCTG
>NW_013820610.1:0-803 GCF_000517525.1 Limulus polyphemus
CAGATGGTAGTAAACATTTTATTAATAAATACGAGTAGTATAGATGGTAGTAAACATTTTGTTAATAAATACGAGTAGTACAATGGTAGTAAATATTTAACTACTAAATACGAGTACTACAGATGGTAGTAAACATTTTATTAATAAATACGAGTAGTACAGATGGTAGTAAACATTTAACTAATAAATACGAGTAGTATAGATGGTAGTAAACATTTTATTAATAAATACGAGTACTACAGATGGTAGTAAACATTTTATTAATAAATACGAGTACTACAGATGGTAGGAAACATTTTATTCATAAATACGAGTACTATAAATGGTAGGAAACATTTTATTAATAAATACGAGTACTACATATGGTAGTAAACATTTTACTAATAAATACGAGTAGTATAGATGTAGTAAACATTTTATTAATAAATACGAGTAGTATAGATGGTAGTAAACATTTTACTAATAAATACGAGTAGTATAGATAGTAGTAAACATTTTATTAATAAATACGAGTACTACAGATGGTAGTAAACATTTTATTAATAAATACGAGTACTACAGATAGTAGTAAACATTTTGTTAATAAATACGAGTAGTATAGATGGTAGTAAATATTTTACTAATAAATACGAGTAGTATAGATTGTAGTAAACATTTTATTAATAAATACGAGTACTACATATGGTAGTAAACATTTTATTAATAAATACGAGTAGTATAGATAGTAGTAAACATTTTATTAATAAATACGAGTAGTACAATGGTAGTGAACGTTTAACTAATAAATACGAGTAATACAGATG
>NW_013820611.1:0-459 GCF_000517525.1 Limulus polyphemus
TTTTGTCATCATCAGGTGATCATGATGATGACAAAACCTTGTCGAAACGTTGTACATTTGCTGTCATGTTAAACTTATATTAAAGTTTTTTTCATTACCCATTTAAGCCGTCTCCAGCCATTATTAGTCTCAAAGTGGGTTCCTCGTCATCGAACTTGCATAACATGTTTTGAAAGTGCAATGTTTCATATTCACAGTGGTGTAATGTTAAATTTTATAGCGCCGGAGCCGTGCCAAAATTTGTTAGACGTGTGACATCACTATCAGGGTAAATATCTCATATTCAGTACCTAATTTCCATTTTAAGTAACGGAAAATGTGAAGTATTAATTATTTGAGATTACGTACATTAGTAGTAAACTGAATGTGTATATATTAACGAAATAAAACTCAATTTTTCTACATTATGCTGCGAGGGTGAAAAACAGAACAAAAACAGACTGGTTGGTTTGGTTTTTG
>NW_013820612.1:0-462 GCF_000517525.1 Limulus polyphemus
TTCTGTACTGGTTTTGGGTTCCATACCTGAGTTCTAGAGCCGACACCAGTGTTCTATACCTGTGCCTGTCGGCTGCTGTCAACTGTCCAAGTATTTCCAGTGGTTGTCCCTTCAAGCTCGTTGCCAGATATACAGCTTTCTGCTCCTCTGTCCATCCATTCATCTCTGCCAGTAGCTCAAACTGTGCTCTGTACGCTTCCCACGGTGCTTTCCCATCATATTGCTGTGGCTTCCTTCGCACTGGATCACTCCTATTACTGACATTTATATCTGGGATGTGACTTCTAACGGGACTGAATATGTCTGCATTAGGGTTTAGCTGCGGGCTCTGTAAGGGGCTTGCCATTGTCTGGGGCTGATTAAGTCGATGGTCAATGTATCCTACTTGTGTAACAGACAATAAATCGTCTCTTAATGTATCTAATTCGCTTTTAAATTTACTAATTTTTTCCATTTGTACTT
>NW_013820613.1:0-463 GCF_000517525.1 Limulus polyphemus
TGTTTACATCATATCGTTCTGAAAGTGTGAAAATACAACTGGAATATTTTATGGTATATAAAATAGCACTTTGTAAACCAATTCTATTAGTTGTTTACATCATATCGTTCTGAAAGTGTGAAAATACAACTGGAATATTTTATGGTATATAAAATAGCACTTTGTAAACCAATTCTATTAGTTGTTTACATCATATCGTTCTGAAAGTGTGAAAATACAACTGGAATATTTTATGGTATATAAAATAGCACTTTGTAAACCAATTCTATTAGTTGTTTACATCATATAAATAGCCAATATAGAATAATTAAATTAAGATCAACTAACGGATTATGCCTTAGGCCTAGATGAGTTACGTAATAATGCTCTAACCATTAATTTGTTACTACAATGTTGTAATATTTTCTGTTGTTGTGTGTTTTTTTTGATTTTTTTTTATGAGTTACGTAATAAGGCTGTAACC
>NW_013820614.1:0-808 GCF_000517525.1 Limulus polyphemus
GTTAAATTGTTACACAATTAAAAACATTTTATTTAGGCCTATCTATGGCCGTCAAAAAGTTGACGACTCTACATATTTCGAGGATGACGTTGTAACGTCGAAACATGTAGAGTCGTCAACGTTTTGAAGGCCATAGACAGGTCTAAATAAGATGTTTTTAATTGTGTACCAGGTTAACGTTGAATATTTATGATTTTAGCTATCATGTAGTTTCATTATATTTTTCTATGTAGAGTTTCCAAGTATTAAGTTTTAGGTACTTACATTTTTTGGGGTCGCTTTTTTATAACAAACAGATGTTGTTGTTAATACACATACTGTGCTCTGCCCACCATGGGTATCGAAACCCGTTGTTAGCGTTATAAGCCCCCGTAATGACCTTTGACTCAGCAGAGGGCCAAATCAGATGAAGATGTACAAACTATGACCAAAACATCAAGTTTATTGTGGCTTAGATCTGTCTTTTAAGTGCGAATGGAGCAATGGTTATTACTAGACATATAATTTCGACGATATCCAATCACTTATCATCACATAATTGTTTTATGTAAAACTAACCACATGTGAAACTTGAACATAAAGTTCAAAACTGTATCAAAATATTGATGTTCGTTAGATAGTTTTATATACATTTCAATACATTAATACAGTAAATATATCAAATTAAGAATAAATAACAAAACAACCTTTGATTTAAAGTAAAAATTCATTTCATAATAATCCTTTACTTTGTTTTTTTAGCGCAAAGCTACAAAATGAGCTATATGCGTTCTGGCTCCCACGGGGTATCGAACCCCAGATTTTAGCA
>NW_013820615.1:0-462 GCF_000517525.1 Limulus polyphemus
GGTGTCAGAAGTAGGATAAAAAAAATAGGAAACGAGAAGCGGCAAATCAAACTACAGCTTAGCAGATTTGATGGCAGCAATACAAGAACAGCAACAGAAACAAGAAGAACGAGAAGAGAAACAAGAAGAGAAATTGCAGTAGTTCTTGGAGGAAATAGAAAGGAAACAAGAAGAACGAGAAGAGAAATTACAGCAGTGGTTGGAGGAAAAAGAAAAGAAACAAGAAGAACGAGAAGAGAAATTACAGCCGTGGTTGGAAGAAAAAGAAAAGAAACAAGAAGAGAGACAACAGCAGTGACAAGAAAACCTGCAACAGTGGCAGCTCGAACAGCAAAATAAACAAGAGAGACTACAGCAGTGGTTGGAGAAGAAAGAAAATAAACAAGAAGAGAGATTACAGCAGTGGGTGGAGGAGAAAGAAAACGAACAAAAAGGAAACAGGAAGAAAGTCGCCAACAGTTA
>NW_013820616.1:0-511 GCF_000517525.1 Limulus polyphemus
GTGTATATCTACTTTTTAAATCTATAGCTAGTTATTCTTTCCTTTGTTTTTTTCTTTTCCAAAATGAATGTGTATTTCCTTTACTGCTAAATAGTATATTATACTGTTGTTTAGGTAAATTAATATGTAGAATTATATATGACTTTTCTCTGTGTTAAGATACTTTTACTTGCAAGCTTTCAGGCCTCTTACAGGAACCTTCATTGGGTAACAGTGTACTGAGCGTTAAAAATGTGTTTAATTGGGGAACACTGCTTTAAAATAGATATCTAGGCAACAATTGTAACAATAACCGATATCTGGTATTACAGTTATTAAACAAAAGCTCACGACTAAGAGTATTTTAATGTAGAGAAAAGTTTGTGTTTAAATCTACGTAACAATACTAAACTATCAATCTCAATACCTAACACCTCTGTAAAAATCATTCAATTGGTATAACACTCTGAGTATTATATGAAATGGTATCTTATGCCAACAAAAGCTGCCATTACTATAAGCTTTATTATCA
>NW_013820617.1:0-462 GCF_000517525.1 Limulus polyphemus
CTATTCTGCTTTCCCGAAACCGGTTAAACCTTCCTCTGATGTTAAATCTTATCGTCCTATCAGCCTCACTAGTGTTTTCAGTAAAACCTTTGAACGCATCCTTGTTGCCCGTATTGATCAATACATAGCTTCTCACAACCTGCCTTTCTACTTTGGATCAACTTCTCAAATTGTCTGACTCACGTTCCAATCATTTCAACACTTGAAGATCCTCCTGCATGCTCCTGTTTGATTTCCGGCGTGCTTTTGACTCAGTTTAGCATCAAGGTTTACTTCACAAACTGCATATATTACATTTTCCTATTTCCTATATTCGTCTCGCTTCCTCTTTTCTACACAGGCGGTGCGCCGCTATTTTGATTGATGGGATTCTTTCTCGCACTTTCACACTACATGGTGGAGTCCCACAAGGTTCTGTTTGTCTCCACTTCTGTACATTCTCTATGTTGCTTATATGCCTTA
>NW_013820618.1:0-462 GCF_000517525.1 Limulus polyphemus
TTCCAAGAATGCTGCAAGTTGTTTGGCATCCGAAAGACCAGGACAACGCCACTGCACCCACAGTCAGATGGGATGGTAGAAAAGTACAACTGGACATTGGGACAGGAATTGGCAAAGTTTTGTAATAGCCGTCAAGATGACTGGGATGTCTTACTCCCTCCACTGTTGATGGCCTATAGGACAGCAGAGCATGAAACCACTGGATACAGTCCAGCAAAGTTGATGTTTGGTCGGGAACTTCGGTTGCCAGTGGATCTGTTAACAGGACGCCCACCTTATGAAGAGTTGCCTGAGAGTGTGTCAGAGTTTGTGAAAGTGTTATCGGAAAGGATGGATGATATTCACCATCAAGTGCGTACAAACTTGAAAACGTCTGCTGATTCGATGAAGTTAACTTATGATAAGAGATCTACAGAGGTCAGCTTTGTACCAGGAGACAAGGTATGGTTATATAATCCCAGG
>NW_013820619.1:0-463 GCF_000517525.1 Limulus polyphemus
AATGAAATGATTGGTCAAAGATGGTTGACTGTTATATATTTATGTGTCTATCTGTAGCTTCAGTTAGTTAACCGTTATGTACTTCAATATAATCAATTGATTGGTTAAAGATATTTGACTGTTATATAATTATGTATCAATCTATAGCATCAGTTAGTTAGCCGTAATGTAGTTCCATATAATGAAATGATTGGTTAAAGATGGTTGGCTGTTATATAATTATGTATCTATCTGTAGCATCAGTTAGTTATCCGTCATGTACTTTCATATAATGGAATGATTGGTTAAAGATGGTTGACTGTTATATAATTATGTATCTATCTGTAACATCAATTAGTTAGCCGAGATGTACTTCCATATAATCAATTGATTAATTAAAGATGGTTGACTGTTATATAATTATATATCCATCTGTAACATTAGTTTGTTAGCCGTCATATACTTCCATATAATCAATTGATTG
>NW_013820620.1:0-463 GCF_000517525.1 Limulus polyphemus
TAACTGCTGTAACCTCTCTTCTTGTTTCTTTCTTTTTCCTCCAACCACTACTGTAATCTCTCTTGTTTATTTTGCTGTTCGAGCTGCCACTGTTGCAGGTTTTCTTGCCACTGCTGTAGTCTCTCTTCTTGTTTATTTTCTCGTTCTTCTTGTTTCTTTTCTTTCTCCTCCAACCACTGCTGTAGTCTCTCTTTTTTTATTTTCTCATTCTTCTTGTTTCTTTTGCTGTTCTTGTATTGCTGCCATCAAATCTGCTAAGCTGTAGTTTGATTTGCCACTTCTCGTTCCCATCTTTATCTTCTTTTTTTATCCCACTCTCAGACACCAGTTTGTTATCTATGTGCTTGTTTGATAATTTCCCGTAAAAATTCTTCCCGAGAAAACTTCAGCGATACAAGTCCTTTCTTAATTAAAAGTAGTTTATTCTTTTTCGATACAACTTTGCAATACAGAGAATTTACCA
>NW_013820621.1:0-848 GCF_000517525.1 Limulus polyphemus
ATATATCATCAACCGCACGAACAACAACTGTTTTGAATAATGGTCGGTTGATGATATATACAGTGTCTCGACCATTATTCAAACCAGTTGTTGTTCATGCGGTTGATGATATATAAAGTGTCTCGACCATTATTCAAACCAGTTGTTGTTCGTGCGGTTGATGATATATACAGTTCTCGCACGAACAACAACAAATCACAACCCACGTGGGAACAATCTACCTTTCTGTTTATCAACCCATCTTCTCTTTGTTCTCATAATTATTCAGTTTAGTTCCAATATTAACAACTTATATGTATATATTACACTCTTCTCTCTTCGTCATCACTTAATTTAGTTTCAGTTACTTAAACAATAACGCTTCAATTCAAACCATGCTTCTCAACAAATCATAATCCACGTATGATCCAACTATGCTTCTGTTTTACGTCAAATCACAACCCACGTAGGATCAAACTATGCTTCTGTTTCTCAACAAATCACAACCCACGTAGGATCAAACTACTTTTCTGTTTCTCAACAAATCACAACCCACGTAGGATCAAACTATGCTTCTGTTTCTCAGAAAAATCACAACCCACGTAGGATCAAACTACTTTTCTGTTTCTCAACAAATCACAACCCACGTAGGATCAAACTACGCTTCTTTTTATCAAAAATGTCACAATCCTCACGGGAGTAAACTGTGATTCTGTTTCTAAAAAATCCACAACCCACGTGGGATCACTCCACGTTTTTTCTTTTAATCAAATCACAACCCACGTGGGATCAAATTACGCTTCTTTTTCTAAATCAATCTTATTTCACGTATGATAAAACTACTTTTTGTTTTTGAGAAGTGTAGTTTG
>NW_013820622.1:0-463 GCF_000517525.1 Limulus polyphemus
AACTGTCGAACACTTTGTAGAGGCTACGGTACCACAATACTACAGTAACAAGACCTAAAGAATGACTGTCGAACACTTTGTAGAGGTTAGGTTTCACCATACAACAGAAACAAGACCTAAAGAATAACTGTCGAACACTTTGTAGAGGCTACGGTACCACAATACTACAGTAACAAGACCTAAAGAATGACTGTCAAATACTTTGCAGAGGTTAGGTTTCACCATACAACAGAAACAAGACCTAAAGAATGACTGCAAAAATACTGTAGAGGCTACGGTACCACCACACCATGGAAACAAGACCTAAAGAATGACTGTCGAACACTTTGTAGAGGTTAGGTTTCACCATACTACAGTAACAATACCTAAAGAATGACTGCAGAATACTGTAGAGGCTACGGTACCACAATACTACAGTAACAAGACCTAAAGAATGACTGTCGAACACTTTGTAGAGGTTAGG
>NW_013820623.1:0-463 GCF_000517525.1 Limulus polyphemus
CTTGTTCACAAGATCATTATGGTGATCTGTACGGCTTAACGGAGTGCTTCCGATGCCCAAGAGGGACGTACACAAACACGGGAGCTTCCACGTTAAATTCATGCAAAGGTACGTTTTAGTCACATCTCAGATTCTAAAAAAAGTTTAAATTTGACACGAGTTGATGCGTGTTCAGAATCGTTGGTGACAAAATATGATGATGGAAAAATATGACTTGATATAGGATACTGGCCGTTGATCGTGTTTCACACGTTTTGATCTTCAAACCAACTAGATTCATTATCGCCTTAAAACCAGCGTTCATAAATGTAAAAAAAATGAGGTGAAGGCACAATCTACAATAATATTTAATTACACTGTGGATATTAGTTTACCATCTAAAGAATGTATCTATTATCATTGCACTATTTACTACAGCTTGAACTGTCAAATATCGTGGAAAATGATTGTTTTTTTCCTATAT
>NW_013820624.1:0-462 GCF_000517525.1 Limulus polyphemus
ACTTACATATGGAGTTGATACTGCAGACTTAAATATGGGAGTTGATACTGCAGACTTAGATATGGGAGTTGATACTGCAGACTTAAATATGGGAGTTGATACTGCAGACTAACATATGGGAGTTGATACTGCAGACTTAAATATGGGAGTTGATACTGCAGATTTAGATATGGGAGTTGATACTGCAGACTTAGATATGGGAGTCGATACTGCAGACTTACATATGGGAGTTGATACTGCAGACTAACATATGGGAGTTGATACTGCAGACTTAGATATGGGAGTTGATACTGCAGACTTAAATATGGGAGTTGATACTGCAGACTAACATATGGGAGTTGATACTGCAGACTTAAATATGGGAGTTGATACTGCAGATTTAGATATGGGAGTTGATACTGCAGACTTAAATATGGGAGTTGATACTGCAGACTAACATACGGGAGTTGATACTGCAGACTT
>NW_013820625.1:0-460 GCF_000517525.1 Limulus polyphemus
AACACAGCGCTGCTCACATCTAATGATGTGTTCCTTATGTGGTATTTTATCACAGTGCTGCTCACCTCTAATGATGTGTTCTTTAACTCTTATTTTATCACAGTGCTGCTCAACTTTAATGATGTGTTCCATATGTGTTATTTTAGTACAGCGCTGCTCACCTCTAATGATGTGTTCCTTATGTGGTATTTTAGCACAGTGCTGCTCACCTCTAATGAGATGGTATTTTAGCACAGCGCTGCTCACCTCTAATGATGTGTTCCTAATGTGGTATTTTATCACAGTGCTGCTCAACTCTAATGATGTGTTCCATATGTGTTATTTTAGCACAGTGCTTCTCACCTCTAATGATGTGTTCATTATGTGTTATTTTAGCACAGTGCTGCTCACCTCAATGATGTGGTATTTTAACACAGCGCTGCTCACCTCTAATGATGTGTTCCTTATGTGGTATTTTATT
>NW_013820626.1:0-462 GCF_000517525.1 Limulus polyphemus
TATGGTAACATGAGTGCACGTGAGCTGTGTCACTGTAACTTCTATATTGTTAGCCAGGCACGGGTGAAAGATCAATATAATAAAAATAATAAATGTATAATGTTATGAGATTTAAGCTATTTTTTCTGAACATTTATGTTTTCGTTGTATAATTTGCATTCATTCTAGAATGAGAGAGACATAATTTATGTTTATTTCCTAATTTTTTACGGTGATTGTGAGATCAGTCAAATTTACCGAACCCATACAGAGATTAATTATTGAAAATAACAGATAAAATATAAAGTTTTTTTTTTAAGAAACGTTTGATAACTATCTGGACATTATAAAAATTTTGCGTGTGAAATTTGAAAATTTTCAGATGCATAAAAAGTATTTTTAATCTTAAAATAAAAATTACCTTGCATGATAGATAGGTAACATGTGAAAAAGATAAAAACAGCACAAGAAAAAACATTGCTT
>NW_013820627.1:0-555 GCF_000517525.1 Limulus polyphemus
GTTCTAGATGTTGTATGTAACTGAAGCTGACATTCTGATTATTTTGGTTTGGAAGATAACAAATACAAAAACATTTACTGTTCAAGATGTTGTATGTAACTGAAGCTGACATTCTGATTATTTTGGTTTGGAAGATAATAAATACAAAAACATTTACTGTTCTAGATGTTGTATGTAACTGAAGCTGACATTCTGATTATTTTGGTTTGGAAGATAACAAATACAAAAACATTTACTGTTCTGGATGTTATATGTAACTGAAGCTGACATTCTGATTATTTTGGTTTGGAAGGTAATAAATACAAAAACATTTACTGTTCTAGATGTTATATGTAACTGAAGCTGACATTCCGATTATTTTGGTTTGGAAGGTAATAAATACAAAAACATTTACTGTTCTGGATGTTATATGTAACTGAAGCTGGCATTCTGATTATTTTGGTTTGGAAGGTAATAAATACCAAAAACATTTACTGTTCCAGATGTTGTGTGTAACTGAAGCTGACATTCTGATTATTTTGGTTTGGGAAGTAATAAATACAAAAACATTTACTT
>NW_013820628.1:0-462 GCF_000517525.1 Limulus polyphemus
CTGGGATGTCTTACTCCCTCCACTGCTGATGGCCTATAGAACAGCAGAGCATGAAGCCACTGGATACACTCCAGCAAAACTGATGTTTGGTCTGGAACTTCGGTTGCCAGTGGATCTGATAACAGGACGCTCACCTTACGAAGAGTTGCCTGAAAATGTGTCAGAGTTCGTGAAAGTGTTATCTGAAAGGATGGATGATATTCACCATCAAGTGCGTTCAAACTTGAAAACGTCTGCTTATTCGATGAAGCTATGCTATGATAAGAGATCTTCTGAAGTCAGCTTTGTACCAGGAGAGAAGGTGTGGTGTTATAATTCCAGGAAGACCAAAGGGAAGTCTCCTAAGCTGTCTTCTCCATGGGAAGGCCCATATGATATATTGGATCGTCTTTCAGACGTGACTTTCCGAACAAAATGTGGTCGGCGAGGTAAGCCAAAGGTGGTGCATGCCAACAGGCTTTG
>NW_013820629.1:0-462 GCF_000517525.1 Limulus polyphemus
AGAGAGTACAATTCAACAGATCCTACATTAACCTCATATGGGATGACTGATGACCTAGCGAGAACTATAAAGTATAGACAGTACAACTCAACAGATCCTACAGTAACCTCATATGGGATGACTGATGACCTAGAGAGAACTATAAAGTATGGAGAATACAATTCAACATATCCTACAGTAACCTCATATGGGATGACTGATGACCTAGCGAGAACTATAAAGTATAGAGAGTACAATTCAACAGATCCTACATTAACCTCATATGGGATGACTGGTGACCTAGAGAGAACTATAAAGTATGGAGAATACAATTCAACAGATCCTACATTAACCTCATATGGGATGACTGATGACCTAGAGAGAACTATAAAGTATAGAGAGTAAAATTCAACAGATCCTACATTAACCTCATATGGGATGACTGATGACCTAGAGAGAACTATAAAGTATAGAGAGTACAAC
>NW_013820630.1:0-764 GCF_000517525.1 Limulus polyphemus
GGTACAAAAAAAGTTTTCGGTGGAACTTTCGATTTTCTCTTATTTTATATAAAATTGTCAAAACTTCTCCCTCATGACATTCATTTCTTTCATAGACTATAGTTTCAAGTAAGTTCAACAGAGAAGAATTCTAGTGGATTCTAACTACTCACCGAATGTGGCAACCACTAAATACGGATCGGTATTATTTTGTTTTTCGTTACCATGACGATATATTTTGTTCATCTTACAACCACCAAATCCGGATCGGTATTATTTTGTTTTTCGTTACAATGACGATATATTTTGTTCATCTTACAACCTACCAAATCCGAATCGGTATTATTTCATTTTTCGTTACAATGACGATATATTTTGTTTATCTTACAACCAAATCCGGATCGGTATTATTTTATTTTTCGTTACAATGACGATATATTTTCTTTCAATAATCCAGGCTTTCAACTAGCAGTTTTTTCCACCTACAATGTGGAACTGGAACTTAATATATCTCATTTACCAACGCAATTTGAACTTAAACATTTATCACAAAAGAAACTACTTCAAATTCCACGTATGCTGTCTTCTTTCTGTTAACAGAGTAATTCATAACACCTTGAGTAAAGGTGTTGTATTCCGTAACGTAACACATTTATGGTAGTCTGTAACAAATCTGATTAATATATATTCCATGTTAAATTATTAACTGATAATAATTAATAGAATGTTCTTTGATAATAGTACGCTACTTTGGTCTATTTGGTTCGTGTCCTGTTACCTCAAAA
>NW_013820631.1:0-1137 GCF_000517525.1 Limulus polyphemus
CTGACTTGTTATTGTACCTGTTATAACCAGTATTGTTCATGTAGATGATAGTATAGTGACTTGTTATTGTATTTGTTATAACCAGTATTGTTTATCGTGGTTCATGTAGATGACAGTGTAATGACTTGTTATTGTATATGTTATAACCAGTATTGTTCATGTAGATGATGGTATAGTGACTTGTTATTGTACCTGTTATAACCAGTATTGTTTATCGTGGTTCATGTAGATGACAGTATAATGACTTGTTATTGTACGTGTTATAACCAGTATTGTTCATGTAGATGATAGTATATTGACTTGTTATTGTACCTGTTATAACCAGTATTGTTTATGTAGATGATAGTATATTGACTTGTTATTGTATCTGTTATACCAGTATTGTTCATGTAGATGACAGTATATTGACTTGTTATTGTACCTGTTATAACCAGTATTGTTTATGTAGATGATAGTATAATTGACTTGTTATTGTACCTGTTATATCCAGTATTGTTTATGTAGATGATAGTATAGTGACTTGTTATTGTATCTGTTATAACCAGTATTGTTTATCGTGGTTTATAAAGACGATAGTATACTGACTTGTTATTGTAACTTAGTTATATCCAGTATTGTTTATGTAGATGATAGTATAGTGACTTGTTATTGTACCTGTTATAACCAGTATTGTTCATGTAGATGATAGTATAGTGACTTGTTATTGTATCTGTTATAACCAGTATTGTTTATGTAAATGATAGTGTATTGACTTGTTATTGTATCTGTTATGACCAGTATTGTTCATGTAGATGATAGTATATTGACTTGTTATTGTACGTGTTATAACCAGTATTGTTCATGTAGATGACAGTATATTGACTTGTTATTGTACGTGTTATGACCAGTATTGTTCATGTAGATGATAGTATAGTGACTTGTTATTGTAACTTAGTTATGACCAGTATTGTTTATCGTGGTTTCTTTATGTAAATGATAATATACTGACTTTGTTATAACCAGTATTGTTCATGTAGATGATAGTATATGACTTGTTATTGTACCTGTTATAACCAGTATTGTTAATGTAGATGATAGTATAGTGACTTGTTATTGTACCTGTTATAACCAGTATTGTTTATGTAGATGATAGTATAA
>NW_013820632.1:0-1157 GCF_000517525.1 Limulus polyphemus
CTCTGTTTGATGGGACGGGAATTCGAACCCGCAACCCTCAGATTGCGAGTCGAGCTCCCTAATCACCTGGCCATGGGAGTAATTGGAGTTTTCAACGTGGACGGTACCATACTCGCAGCACACGTTGGCGAAAGGTCAAGGTCAGAGTGCCAGTAGTACCCGCTGCTTGCCCGGTTCTTGAAACCGAATAATGAGATTGGTTGTTACTTACAGCTGAACGTGCGGAGAATTTTCAGCGTCCTCACGTCTCGAACTTTGAACACTCTATCCCTAGACCGACTTATGAAGTGTAAAGAGTAGTGAGGTAAGAGTTTTGTTTGTTTATAACTGAGAACGTGTTGAAATATTTGTTTGTTTATTGTTAAGAACGTGTTGGAGTATGTGTTTGTTTATTGTTAAGAACGTTTTGATGTATTTGCTTGTTTATTGTTAAGAACGTATTGAAGTATTTGTTTGTTTATTGTTAAGAACGTATTGAAGTATTTGCTTGTTTATTGTTAAGAACGTATTGAAGTATTTGCTTGTTTATTATTAAGAATGTATTGAAGTATTTGCTTGTTTATTATTAAGAATGTATTAAAGTATTTGCTTGTTTATTATTAAGAATGTATTGAAGTATTTGCTTGTTTATCGTTAAGAACAAAGCTATCTGTGCTCTTTCCATCGCGAGTATCGAAACTCGATTTTTACAGTTAAAAACTCGCAAACTTTACGCTGATCTATCGGAGGGTATTCAAGTAGGTAAGAGAGAGAGATAAAACAAATCGATTAATTTCAGCTTTGAAACACTGTTGATAGTGAATTACGTTATTAACATCGCCATATTTGGCTGTAAGAATGTTTTTCAAGTGTTTTAATATCAAATAATAGTTAAAACATTTATTTATTATGTAGGGTGTATTTTACATCCATACCCAATATCTACGCCACTGACTCTTTCCTTCGATTTACTAGCATTAAATTACTACAAAGAAGTACTTAGTTCTAAAACATATTAGATATATAAGTGTTTCTCTTTCATACACATATTGCAAAATCTCTAGATGATATTCAACAGATTTCTTTAAAATGACAATTTCAAGTTTTCACACTTCCATCACGATTTGGGGCAATTTGCGGGTCGCGGATTCGAACCCCTTTCACACCAAACATGTACC
>NW_013820633.1:0-864 GCF_000517525.1 Limulus polyphemus
GAGGAGCCAGTGCAGGAGGAATATTACCAACAAGTCAGCCTCAAGGAGACCAGTAGTGGTTGGTGTTGAGGGACACTCACCAACCCCTATCGTGAAAGTGTCAACAGCTAGGTGTAAAATGCCAAGCACACACAGTGTCTATGTGACAGGAAAGCTAGATGGCCAAAGGTGCAACTTTGTCATAGACTCTGCGTCTCAGCAAACCCTTGTGAGCATCAAGGTGTTAGATCATTGCAGAATGTCCTGTCACACCATAAAGCTTCTGTATGGCTTCTGGTACTCCTTCAGGTTGTGGGGACCAGTGTGGGTAACTATTGAGCTCATGGGCATAAAGGACAGACAGGAAGTATACTTGGCTGACATTGAAGATGAATGCATCTTAGGATTGGACTATCTACTACTATTTTAGGATTGGACTATCTACTACCGAGAAAGATTGTAATTGATTTTGATAAAATGACGTTTGGGAATAACAAAGGCCAAGTTCCGGTAACTGTTAAAAGAGAGGTTGAACAAATCAGGTGTCATCAAGCTGAAGTCAAGCCGACTGAAAGAGTTGATGATGATGAAGTGGAACCAAATATAGATATAAAAGCAGAACAGGAGAAAGACCAAGATTTGAAGCCTATATTTGATTTCCTAAAAGCAATTGTTTTGCACCCTGCTTGGGAGAAGGTGTCTAGTCTAAGCCCTGTGACAAAGCACTATTGGGTGCAATGGGACCAGTTAAAGCTTGCAGATGGTATTCTTGTACGGAGATGGGGAACTACAGATGGGAAAGTGACGACTTGGCAAACAGTTATACCGAGGAAGTTGCGGGAAGTTGTGCTGCGTCGATCCCATGATAATTTAACAGGAGGACAT
>NW_013820634.1:0-615 GCF_000517525.1 Limulus polyphemus
CATTGACCATCGACTTAATCAGCCCCAGACAATGGCAAGCCCCTTACAGAGCCCGCAGCTAAATCCTAATGCAGACATATTCAGTCCCATTAGAAGTCACATCCCAGATATGAATGTCAGTAATAGGAGTGATCCAGTGCGAAGGAAGCCACAAGAATTCGATGGGAAGGCACTGTGGGAAGCATATAGAGCACAGTTTGAGTTAATGGCAGAGATGAATAAATGGACAGAGGAGCAGAAAGCTGTATATCTGGCAACAAGCTTGAAGGGACAACCACTGGAAATACTTGGTCAGTTGACAGCAGCCGACAGACACAACTATAGAGCACTGGTAGAGGCTCTGGAACTCAGATACGGAACCCAGAATCAGAGAGCCTGCAAGAGCTGGCACAAGACTTGGAGAGCATGGCACACAAGGCCTACCCAACTGCACCACCCGATCTCCTCAAGTTGTTGCTGAGGGATCAGTTCGTAGATGCCTTGGACAGTCCAGAACTTAAGATACAAGTGAAGCAAGCACACCCCTCTACCATGCAGGATGCAATGGCCAGAGCTCTCGAATTTGAATCCTACGTTAAGTCCAGCACAGAGGTACCAAGATTGGTACAGTCATCT
>NW_013820635.1:0-462 GCF_000517525.1 Limulus polyphemus
ACTTTGTAAGGTTGACAAGTCTGAAGCTCAGGTGACTAGTACTAACTTTGTAATGTCGACAAGTCCAAAGCCCAGGTAACTAGTACTAACTTTGTAACGTTGACAAGTCCAAAGCTCAGGTAACTAGTACTAACTTTGTAAGGTTGACAAGTCTGAAGCCCTGGTGACTAGTACTAACTTTGTAATGTCGACAAGTCCGAAGCCTAGGTAACTAGTACTAACTTTGTAAGGTTGACAAGTCCAAAGCTCAGGTAACTAGTACTAACTTTGTAAGGTTGACAAGTCTGAAGCCCAAGTGACTAGTACTAACTTTGTAATGTCGACAAGTCTGAAGCCCAGGTCACTAGTACTATCTTTGTAAGGTTGACAAGTTTGAAGCCCAAATACCTAGTTCTAACTTTGTAAGATTGAGAAGTCTGAAGCCTAGGTGACTACTACTAACATTGTAAGGTTGACAAGTTT
>NW_013820636.1:0-462 GCF_000517525.1 Limulus polyphemus
GTAGAAATATAGAAATAGATATAGCATTAGAGATATAAAAATATAGAAATAGATTTAGCATTAGAGATATAGAAATAAATATAGCATTAGAGATATAGAAATATAGAAATATATATAGCATTAGAGATGTAGAAATATAGAAATAGATATGGCATTAGAAATATATATAGCATTAGAGATATAGAAATATAGAAATAGATATGGCATTATAAATATATATAGCATTAGAGATATAGAAATATAGATATAGCATTAGAGATATAGAAATATAGAAATAGATATAGCATTAGAGATATAGAAATATAGATATAGCATTAGAGATATAGAAATATAGATATAGCATTAGAGATATAGAAATATAGAAATATATATAGCATTAGAGATGTAGAAATATAGAAATAGATATAGCATTAGAGATATAGAAATATAGAAATAGATATGGCATTAGAAATATATATAGCA
>NW_013820637.1:0-462 GCF_000517525.1 Limulus polyphemus
AAAGGGTCACTTCCTAATAGATCACGGATTTTTCCATCTTAAATCTTTACGATGTGGTTACACCGTCCGGTTTTACATCCTCATCTGATGTTGTTTCCTAAATACCCATCAAGATGTATCTACATCATCCAGTTTTCAACCCTCATCTGGTGTTGTTTCCTGAACACCCATCAAGATGTAGCTACATCATCCAGTTTTCAACCCTCATCTGATGTTGTTTCTTGAACACCCATCAAGATGTAGCTACATCATCCAGTTTTCAACCCTCATCTGATGTTGTTTCCTCAACATTCGTCAAGATGTTGCTACATCATCCAGTTTTCAACCCTCATCTGATGTTGTTTCCTCAACATTCGTCAAGATGTAGCTACATCATCCAGTTTTCAACCCTCATCTGGTGTTGTTTCCTGAACACCCATCAAGATGTAGCTACATCATCCAGTCTTCAACTCTCATCTGGTG
>NW_013820638.1:0-462 GCF_000517525.1 Limulus polyphemus
ATTTACAAACTTCCTCGGTAGTAGATAGTCCAATCCTAATATGCATTCGTCTTCAATGTCAGCCAAGTATACTTTCTGTCTGTTCTTTATGCCCATGAGCTCAATAGTTACCCACACTGGTCCCCACAATCTTGTAGAATGTCCTGTCACACCATAAAGCTTCTGTATGGCTTCTGGCACTCCTTCGTGATCTAACACCTTGATGCAAAGTCTATGACAAAGTTGCACCTTTGGCCTTCCAGCTTTCCTGTCACATAGACACTGTGTGTGCTTGGCATTTTACACCTAGCTGTTGGGACTTTCATGATGGGGGTTGGTGGGCGTCGCTCAACACCAACCACTATTGGTCTCCTTGAGGCCGACTTGTTGGTAATATTCTTCCTACACTGGCTCCTCAAATGTCCGTGCTTTTCACAGTTCCAACAACCTTTCTGGATACCAGCCTTTCCTGCTGTGACATCT
>NW_013820639.1:0-980 GCF_000517525.1 Limulus polyphemus
CTACATGTTGGTCTAATAACTATTATTAACTACATGTTGGTCTAATACCTATTATTAACTACATGTTGGTCTAATAACTACTATTAACTACATGTTGGTCTAATAACTACTATTAACTACATGTTGGTCTAATAACTACTATTAACTAAATGTTGATCTAATAACTACTATTAACTAAATGTTGGTCTAATAACTATTATTAACTAAATGTTGGTCTAATAACTACTATTAACTAAATGTTGGTCTAATAACTACTATTAACTACATGTTGGTCTAATAACTACTATTAACTACATGTTGGTCTAATAACTACTATTAACTACATGTTGGTCTATTACCTATTATTAACTACATGTTGGTTTAATAATTATTATTAACTAGTAGTTATTAGACCAACATGTCCAACATTTAGTTAATTTAGTTAATAATAGTTATTAAAATGTTGGTCTAATAACTACTATTAACTAAATGTTGGTCTAATAACTATTATTAACTAAATGTTGGTCTAATAACTACTATTAACAAAATTATGGTTTAATGACAATTATTAACTACATCTTGGTCTAATAACTATTATTAACTAATTCTTGGTCTAATAACTACTATTAACTACATGTTGGTTTAATACCTACCATTAACTACATGTTGGTCTAATAACTACTATTAACTACATGTTGGTGTAATAACTACTATTAACTAAATGTTGGACTAATAATCAATATTAACTAAATGTTGGTCTAATAACTACTATTAACTACATGTTGGTCTAATAACTACTATTAACTACATGTTGGTCTATTAACTACTATTAACTACATGTTGGTCTAGTAACTACTAATAACTACATGTTGGTCTAATAACTACTATTAACTACATGTTGGTCCAAAAACTACTATTAACTACATGTTGGTCTAATAATTATTATTAACTAAATGTTGGTCTAATAACTAATATTAACTACATGTAGGTCTAATACCTAC
>NW_013820640.1:0-1547 GCF_000517525.1 Limulus polyphemus
AAATATAATTATTAGCTAAGCTTTTATGCTATTCTTATTAAATTTTGAGTGTAAGACATTAAATTATTGTGTCACGTGCAGTAAAGTGTATCTGGGGCGATAAGATAAATTTGAAATTGGCGCACACGTATTGTTGTCTGCATGATTGACTACAGTAAGTTCTTACGTAAATATGTTATAGTTAGAGAGACAGTTAGGTTGTATTTAGGGTTTACTTTTATATTTTAGTTAGTAAATATGTTATAGTCAGAGAGACAGTTAAGTTGTATTTAGGGTTTACTTTTATATTTTAGTTAATTATGTATTATATGTGTTTTAAAAATCATATTTGAACAATTTAATGATTTTTAAAAGTTTAACTTGTCATCTGTAATTTGAAAGGTTATTGTTTCATCAATGCGTCTGTGTGGGGAGTCAGCTGAAATACCTTAGTAAAGCCCCATGGGCATCAGTTAATGTATGGGCATAAAAGATAGTAGATAAAGAATGTGAAAGGAAAATTATAAATAAACTATAAGTGAAAAGATAAAGATGTGGAAATATGCACTTTATAATTAAGCACAAAGCTACACAATGGGCTACCTGTGCTCTGCCCACCTCGCGTATGGAAACCCGGTTTCTATCGTCGTAAGTCCGCAGACATACCACTGTGTTACTGGGGGGTGGGGAGGCAAACAAATGTGTTATTTAATGTAATTATTTGCACTCACATATTGAATAGTTTACCTGGAAGGTGATTTTTATGTAAAGTATAAGAATGATATTTTTTATCTTACAGTTTTCACATTTCATTTGTATAATCTTTAGAACCTCATAAATGAATATCAAAAATTGTTTTGAGGTAAATATTTATATTTTATTTTACACTTTCTCCATTATTTCACTAACTCTATCTATTATCATCAACATATAGTGCAAAAAGTGTATAAAATTAGCAAATGGAAATATGTACATACTTTTCAATTATTCATAGAAATCCACTAGAATAGTCATGTTTTTCTTATGAAACAAAATATATTTATTAGAAATAGTAGAAAAAAATCCAAATTTATTCTTATATTTTTCTGAAGCTACATACTTTTAGGAACGTTTTTGTCAAATTTTCAACAATTTCATTTACTAGTTTTACTTTAGAAATGAAATATGGCGAGAGTAATGCTACCTACTGGAAATTTAGTAGCTGGTAGTCATAAAGATATTTTACTAAGAAAAGAAATTAAACGGAATAAATAGAAAATACTTCAAAAAATTTGTTTCGTATTGAGGCAACATCAGATAATGACCCACTCTTTCAATTATCTTCACTTTGGTGGTACATAAAGCTTCCACGAGGGATTACCTCTTCCTTCAGTCTGCAGCATATTGTCCAGTTGGTTCCTAGGTTAAGTTGCATTCTTTCCATTCTCTCCCTCTGCTGTCCTTCTTCAGGTCTCTTAAGAATGCCCGCATTTCCTCTTTGCTAGTGGTGTCCGTCAAAGGGATATTTTGGGGAGTGCAGAGGATGGCATTCTCCACACATGTCCCAGCTAACTCCGTCGTATTTTCTT
>NW_013820641.1:0-612 GCF_000517525.1 Limulus polyphemus
CTGTTAGGAAGTGAAGACAGAAATACTAAGAGTACAGAGGATTGAGTATGTTATATTAAGATGATTTTGAATATATAAATCAGTACATCACGTGATAAACACAAATGACACAAAGTTGCAATGGGATGGCATGTATCAGAACTACATCTTGACATAGTTTTGTATATCGAAGGTACAGTGATGCCACCCAAACTAACTGCTTTAGGAAGGGTACAAGTTGCTTCCACAACATATCCACTCAACCACCTCATACTTAAACAGCTGGAAAATGAAACTGGCATTCATGCTATTCCATACAAAAACATATCACTCAAATTGGTGGATGTAGCACCTATGGATTCCTGTGCTATCAAACTGTTGAAATTGATGCTGGGAAACTTGTTCGATAGATTATGGAAAACAACAGGGAAGAGGGGTGTGCCTATAACAAAGCATTTTTGCAGTGGAAACTATGCTGCATTAAGGGCTGTAGTCAAGATACATGTCCATCAGAGAGAGCATGACTGGACTTGGCATCATTGACTTTAATGATGTGGTAATATATTTAACCTTTGTATTAAAGATCAAGTTTGATTCTACAGAGATGTACAGAATGCTGTTCACTTTAGATTT
>NW_013820642.1:0-462 GCF_000517525.1 Limulus polyphemus
GAACTATTCAACAATGTTGTAACTCCTTTGTCTTATGTTTTAGTACTATTCAACAATGGTGTAGTTCCTTTGGCTTACGTGTTAGGTCTATTCAACAATGTTGTAACTCCTTTGTCTTATGTTTTAGTACTATTCAGCAATGTCGTAGTTCCTTTGGCTTACGTGTTAGGTCTATTCAACAATGTTATAGTTCCTTTGGCTTACGTGTTAGGTCGATTCAACAACGTTGTAGTCCCTTTGTCTTAAGTTTTAGGTCTATTCAACAATGTTATAATTCCGTTGTGTCATGTGTTAGAACTATTGAAGAATGTTATAGTTCCTTTGGCTTATGTGTTAGGTCTATTCAACAATGTTGTAGTTACTTTGTCTCATGTGTTAGAACTATTCAACAATGTTGTAGTTCCTTTGTCTTATGTGTTAGGTCTATTTAACAATATTATAGTTCCTTTGTGTCATGTGTTA
>NW_013820643.1:0-685 GCF_000517525.1 Limulus polyphemus
AGGTCGGTTTGTTTAACTATTATACGTGATTTACGGTTTTTTTTTGGGAGCGGTTAATGAAAGTGTTCCAAAACGCGACATTAATTTCTTGACGACCTAATATAATGACGAAGATGTCTAAAGTATTCTTTTATAGTAATAGTGAAGGTATAGCCGACATGGGTAAAGCCGTTCCTAACTTACTCATCAGTGGAATGAATCTACAGTATTCTAACTTAGCAATCTATTTCACGGGCATCACACAATTCAGTAGCCTTAGTCCTAATCAGCTATATTAAGTCAGGAGTTCATGTGATGCTAGAAGAACCAATGATATATTCTTGTGAATGTGGAAACCTAAATACCCAAACCAAAGACACGATATAAGCATAGCACCCCATTTTTAGTTCTCCTGGGTGACACTGGCAATATCAGTAAATGATCAACTGATCTTATATCATAAGAAATCTATAGGGAGTAGTCCCCTGATGCCACTTGCCGTGAATGGAGGAATACAATAAGTGATCAACTGATCTTATATCATAGGAAATCTATAGGGAGTAGCTCTCTACTGCCACTTACCGTGAATGGAAGAATACAATAAGTGATCAACTGATCTTATATCATAGGAAATCTATAGGGAGTAGCCCTCTACTGCCACTTACCGTGAATGGAAGAATACAATAAGTGATCAACTGATCTTATA
>NW_013820644.1:0-903 GCF_000517525.1 Limulus polyphemus
TAATCTCCTGTAATTGTGATGTGTGAAAACTGTGTATTAGTAAAGACAATTTGGTGTGAAAATATATGATCACCAAGAAATTAATGTCGCTAATTATTAGATAAAATAATCCTCACAACTTATATATCAAAACAAAACAATTATTAAATGAAATAGTTTCCATCATTAACTATGATGCTTTTATATCTTACAATAAGGTTGTTAATGCCCGGATTAAAGAAATCACTTCGCTTTGAAGGAAAAAACGTGTCGATGTCCTCTTTTAACACTTTCCAAACGTGCCACATGTGGACATGCATTGTGGAGGAGAAGAATAACACCTTTCGACTGACGAATGAAAGGCGTTTCTGATGAAGGGCTTGATTTAAAAGTTCCAGTTGCTGACTAGAGATTTTGTGGGACATCAAAGGAACTCCCCAATCTACAGCGAATTATTAATGCAGAGATGCAAAACATCACTTTCTGCGTATGGGGTCTAGGTTTTTGTGTCGGAAGTGGTATTTGTCTAGGACTGGGCCATTGTTTTTGGCGTTTAATCCATTTTTCATCGCCGGTGACAATTCTGTCCAAAAATGGTTCACGCGCATTACGCGCCAGAAGAGACGAAACAACGTTCACACGGGGAAACGATTATCATCGGAGAGTTCGTGAGGCACCCAAACACCTTCTTTATGGAGTTTTCCAATATTCCTTAGATGTTTACGTATTCTTTCATCAGGGGCATGCAATTCAGGGCCATTTCACGAGTGTATTGCCTTGAATTAGACTCAACAAACGTCTTCAGAACATAAATTCCAACATAAATTGAAATCATTTACATAAACTTCTTTGATATTCTTTGTGGCTATAGAGACGTTGTTTTCCTTCTTTTATTCAAACAAAATTACATGCCGAATGTGTGTA
>NW_013820645.1:0-462 GCF_000517525.1 Limulus polyphemus
ATGAAGTGGACAACAAAACAAATGATGCTGCTGAAGACGTGCCACATGAAGAAGCCACCATCGAAGAAGAAACTCTACTCAGTTTTGAGAAGTGGAAACGGTAAAGCTCTTGGTGAAGTTACTACCACTGATGTGATTGTTACCGACGATAGGACATTTCCTGATGAAGCAGATGAAGCCCATGTGAAGCAGAAGCCAACAAGACGGAGACCCGTACGGAAGAAGATACGTACCGTAAAATTAAGAGACTTTATTGAATTGTAATATTGTGATTGTAATTCTGTACATTTAATTAAGTTATTGTTAATTGTTATTGGTTTATTGTATGTCGTTATTGTTCGGGACGAACAATACTAAGGAGTGGGCAGTGTTGCGTCAGCGAAGTCACATGACTAGTGTCACGCTACGTTTCTAGAACTATCTTGTACCTTGGCGAATGCTCTAGCGTTTGTCTAGATATGG
>NW_013820646.1:0-725 GCF_000517525.1 Limulus polyphemus
ATACTCATCTTTAGCCTTACTTGGTACAACTACTCCATCAACACCTAGGTGTAACTCTAGTTACAGAATTTATAACCACCATAATCATCTTTAGCCTTACTTGGAACAATTACTCCATGAACACTTAGGTTTAACTCTGGTTACCGAATTTATAACCCCCATACTCATCTTTAGCGTTATTTGGTACAGCAACTCCACGAACACCTAGGTGTAACTTTAGTTACCGAATTTATAACCACCATATTCATCTTTAGCTTTACTTGGTACAACTATTCCATAAACACCTAGGTGTAACTCTAGTTACCGAATTTATAACCACCATATTCATCTTTAGCCTTACTTGGTACAACTACTCCACGAACATCTAGGTGTTACTCTAGTTACCAAATTTATAACCACCATACTCATCGTTAGCTTTACTTGGAACAATTACGCCATGAACACTTAGGTTTAACTCTGGTTCTAAAGATGAGTATGGGGGTTATAAATTCGGTCGTTATTTGGGATAACAACTCCACCTTACAAATTCGGTAACTAGAGTTACACCTAGGTGTTTAACTAGAATTACATATAGGTATTCGTGGAGTTGTTGTACCAAATAACACTAACGATGCGTATGGTAGCTAAAGATGAGTATGGGGGTTATAAATTCGGTTACCAAATAACGCCAACAACTCCACGAACACTTAGGTGTAACTCAAGTTATCGAATTTGTAACCACCATA
>NW_013820647.1:0-462 GCF_000517525.1 Limulus polyphemus
GTGCTCTACATGCTTCCCACGGTGCCTTCCCATCGAATTCCTGTGGCTTCTAACAGGACTGAATATGTCTGCATTAGGGTTTAGCTGCGTGGTCTGGAAGGGGTTTGCCATTGTCTGAGGCTGATTAAGTCGATGGTTAATGTATCCTCCTTGTGTAAAAGACAATAAATCGTCCTTTATCGTATCTAATTCGCTTTTAAATTTACTAATGTTTTCCGTTTGTACTTCTTGTTTCCTTTCTTGTTCCATTTGCCACTGCTGTAGTCTCTCTTCTTGTTTCTTTTCTTTTTCCTCCAACAACTGCTGTAATCTCTCTTGTTTATTTTGTTGTTCGAGCTGCCACTGTTGCAGGTTTTCTTGCCACTGTTGTTGTCTCTCTTCTTTTTTCTTTTCTCGTTCTTCTTGTTTCTTTTCTTTTCCTCCAACAACTGCTGTAATCTCTCTTGTTTATTTTGTTGTTCG
>NW_013820648.1:0-463 GCF_000517525.1 Limulus polyphemus
CAGTGATATTGATATCTGTTCTAGAGAAAAACAGGGATATTGATATCTGTTGTAGTGAAGGTTAGAGATATCATACAGTGTTGGAAGAGAGAGAGAAACATCGATATTGATATCTGTTGTAGTGAAGGTTAGAGATATCATACAGTGTTGGAAGAGAGAGAAAAACAGTGATATTGATATCTGTTGTAGTGAAGGTTAGAGATATCATACAGTGTTGGAAGAGAGAGAAAAACAGTGATATTGATATCTGTTGTAGTGAATGTTAGAGATATCATACAGTGTTGGAAGAGAGAGAAAAACAGTGATATTGATATCTGTTCTAGAGAAAAACAGTGATATTGATATCTGTTGTAGTGAAGGTTAGAGATATCATACAGTGCTGGAAGAGAGAAGAAAAACAGTGATATTGATATATGTTTTAGTGAAGGTTAGAGATATCATACAGTGTTGGAAGAGAGAGAAA
>NW_013820649.1:0-489 GCF_000517525.1 Limulus polyphemus
GACAGTACACAGTATTGATAAATCCTGTATCTTCTTATGGACAGGGAACAGTATTGTTAAATCTTCTGTCTTTTTATTGACAGTACACAGTATCGTTAAATCTTTTGGCTTGTTATTGATAGTACACAGTATCATTATATCTTATGACTTGTTATGAAAGTACACAGTATCGTTAAATCTTTTGTCTTCTTATTGACAGTACACTGTATTGATATATTCTGTATCTTCTTATTGACAGGACACAGTATAGTTAAATTATGTGTCTTCTTATTGTCAGTACACAGTATTGATAAATGCTGAATCTTCTTTTTGACAGGACACAGTATTGATAAATCCTGTATCTTCTTAATGACAGGACACAGTATTGTTAAATCTTGCGTCTTTTTATTGACTGTACACAGTATTGATAAATCCTGTATCTTCTTATTGATAGGACACAGTATTGATAAATCTTGTATCTTCTTATTAACAGGACACAGTATTGATAAA
>NW_013820650.1:0-463 GCF_000517525.1 Limulus polyphemus
CATAGTCTCCTATCTTCGATTCTACTTTTGTTGTTTTTTCAATTATATTGGAAAAAAAGAAGAGCTTTAAAAATACGATTATTCAAGCAAAATCCAACCACATAAAAGCCTATGACTTCTTCTTATAAAACAAACTCCATCTTTTCAATTGTTGTTATTCTGGGATAGCGAAAAATTAATTTTTTTTAGCTTTTCACGGGATATAATATTTTTCATTATTACTATAATATCTATATTTTGAGTTTACCGATGAAATAAACACTATCCAATATTTTTTCTATGATTTTTGCGTCAAAAAAGCACCTTTTTTCATTTTTCAAAAAACTGATATTTTCAACAAAAAGCCAAGGCTATAGCCCATGTTTTTTCCCAAATTTAGAAAAATTGTTTTTCCTAATATTTCAATACAAAGATGCCCTTGATGTAAGACTTTCAAAATGCAGAACCTTTCATAAAAATTTTC
>NW_013820651.1:0-880 GCF_000517525.1 Limulus polyphemus
GTTAGGAACGGGACACCGTACTAATAAACCCGGAAAAAGAGAATATAAGTCACCAGAAAAACAAAACCTTGAGAATTATATTTTCAGTTTCTTAAAAAATATAAGCTTATGTTTTGATTTGGGCAACAAAACATTGAAAATACTGATAAATCTATTGTTTATAGGCAAGGCTCTTTGGTGCAGTGCTGAAATATATGTTTGAAATAATTTTTAATTTTTCTTTGCAACTTACGTAAAATAAATGCTAATGCAAAAATAATATGTCTAAAAATATTTATGAGTGAAATGTTGTTGGAATAGAGCTATAATTATTTTTACTTAAATGTTGAAATTGATATCCAGGTGTGCACTCGACAGCTGAAAGGTGCTCACTGCTAGAGTTGATATTGAAAAGGTTATTTAACTTTTCTAAGATTTAAAAAAAACGAACAAAAAACCAACCGGTTTGATTCTGTTACTAAAGGGATAAACTATAACATATGGTTATACTAAGCAAGAGCTTAATACATCATGTGCAACTTATTAAAACAATTCAGGTTACTTTTAAGTTTAATACATTCAGTAATTAAAAATGAATCTCTGAGTTAACCAGACCACTAATGTAATTTGTTTGATAATTAGTTCACAGAAGATTCGGAAATAATATATAGAGAGCTGTAGAGCTTAATCTGGAGAGTAATTTGCTCTGGTTTATCTATGGATATAGTGGCCATAGAGGATTTTTAACTCCCCAAAGTTAATCCCTCCAATTGTTCTGGTCATGGCTGTCTGACCATTAACGGTAGTCTCTGTAATACTTCAACTCAAGTTCAGCTCTTTGGCCCACAAAGGGAGTTCTCTCTAGGTAGGTGGTAAAGTGAATCCATTGGTAGCTCTATCA
>NW_013820652.1:0-667 GCF_000517525.1 Limulus polyphemus
ACACAGTACTGATAAATCCTGTATCTTCTTATTGACAGGACTCCTGTCAATAAGAAGATACAGGATTTATTAATACTGTGTACTGTCAATAAGAAGACACATATTTAACAATACTGTTTATTGACAGGACACAGTATTGATAAATCCTATATCTTCTTATTGACAGGACACAGTATTGTTAAATCTTGTGTCTTCTTTTTGACAGTACACAGTATTGATAAATCCTGTATCTTCTTATTGACAGGACACAATATTGATTAATCCTGTATCTTCTTATTGACAGGACACATTATTGTTAAATCTTGTGTCTTCTTATTGACAGTACACAGTATTGATAAATAATGTATCTTCTTATTGACAGGACACAGTATTGTTAAATCTTGTGTCTTTTTTTAACAGTACACAGTATCGTTAAATCTTGTTTTCTTTTTGATAGTACATAGTATTGTTAAATCTTGTGTCTACTTATTGAGAGTAAACGGTATTGATAAATCTTGTGTCTGCTTATTGACAGTACACAGTATTGGTAAATCTTGTTTTCTTATTGATAGTACACAGTATCGTTAAATCTTGTGTCTTTTTATTGACATTACATAGTATTGTTCAATTTTGTGTCTTCTAATTGACAAACGATACTGTGTACTTTAAGAAGACACAAGATTGACAG
>NW_013820653.1:0-462 GCF_000517525.1 Limulus polyphemus
ATTGACAGTACACAGTATTGTTAAATCTTGTGTCTTCTTATTCACAAAACAGAGTATTGTTAAATCTTTTGTCTTCTATTGACAGTTCACAGTAGCGTCAAATCTTGTGGCTTCTTATTGACGGTACACAATATTGTTAAATGTTGTGGCTTCTTATTGACAGTACACAGTATTGTTAAATCCTTATGTCTTCTTATTGACAGTAAACAGTATCGTTAAACCTAGTGAATTCTTATTGATAGTACATAATATTGTTAAATTTCGTGTCTTCTTATTGATATTGCACAGTATCGTTAAATCTCGTGTCTTGTTACTGATAGTACACAGTATCGTTAAATCGTGTGTCTTCTTATTGAGAGTACACAGTATCGTTAAGTCTTGTGTCTTCTTGTTGACAGTACACAGTATTGTTAAATCATGTATGTTCTTATTGACAGTACACAATATCGTTAAATCTTGTGT
>NW_013820654.1:0-461 GCF_000517525.1 Limulus polyphemus
CAGCAGATATCTTAATGTGGCTTTAAAACAAATATATTGTAAAGTAGACACAGTAGATATCTCAATTTGGCTGTAAAACAAATAGATCGTAAAGTATAAAGTAGACACATTAGATATCTCAATGTGGCTCTAAAACAAATAAATCGTAAAGTAGACATAGCAGATATCTCAATTTGGCTGTAAAATAAATAGATCGTAAAGTATAAAGTAGACACATTAGATATCTCAATGTGGCTCTAAAACAAATAGATCGTAAAGTAGATACAGCAGATATCTCAATGTGGCTCTAAAACAAATATATCGTAAAATATACACAGTAGATATCTCAATGTGGGTTTAAAAGAAATAGATTTTAAAGTAGACACAATAGATATATCATATTGGCACTAAAAGAAATAGATCGTAAAGTAGATACAGTAAATATCTCAATGTGGCTCTAAAACAAATATATCGTAAACTAT
>NW_013820655.1:0-462 GCF_000517525.1 Limulus polyphemus
GACTTGTGTCGCTAAAGTTTCGTGGGAACGAAGTTACGGAAAATCAACTAACGAACGGAGACGTAACAATATGTTAGAGTAAGACTAACAGTGAAACGGAGATAAGAAAAATAATTTATTCCATCAAAGAGTGGTTTTAAAGTAATTGAATCAACCTGAGTGCACTTTGACAAAAGGAACAGAGGATCTTCAGAAGAAAGAAGACCAAACCATTACAGTAACTCGCGACACAATTGTAAGTGAATCACACACAGAATACTAGTGCGATAGTAATAGAGAAAATAGTTCGGCTTGTCAATTGAAATTCTAAAGTAATTGAATAGGCCTAAGTGAACATTAAAACAAGAAGAGAACATTATATATAGTGTTTATGATATGCCTATAATCTGTATAGTGTGAAGAATTTGTTGTAAATACATTTAATTTGTTCTGAATATATATATTATTGTTACGTCTCCGTGT
>NW_013820656.1:0-916 GCF_000517525.1 Limulus polyphemus
CAACGTTGTATGTATTATATACAATAATCTATATGTTTCAACGTTGTATGTATTATATACAAGAATCTATATGTTTCAACGTTGTATGTATTATATACAAGAATCTATATGTTTCAATGTTGTCTGTATTATATACAAGAATCTATATAGTTCAACGTTGTATGTATTATATACAAGAATCTATATGTTTCAACGTTGTATGTATTATATACAAGAATCTGTATGTTTCAACGTTGTGTGTATTATATACAAGAATCTATATATTTCAACGTTGTGTGTATTATATACAAGAATCTATATAGTTCAACGTTGTATGTATTATATACAAGAATCTATATAGTTCAACGTTGTCTGTATTATATACAAGAATCTATATATTTCAACGTTGTCTGTATTATATACAAGCATCTATATATTTCAACGTTGTGTGTATTATATACAAGAATCTATATAGTTCAACGTTGTCTGTATTATATACAAGAATCTATATATTTCAACGTTGTCTGTATTATATATAAGAATCTATATATTTCAACGTTGTCCGTATTATATAAACGTTTACATATTTCAACGTGGTTTGTATTATATACAAAAATCTATATATTTCAACGTTGTCCGTATTATATAAACGTTCACATATTTCAACGTTGTCTGTATTATATACAAAAATCTATATATTTCAACGTTGTCTGTATTATATACAAAAATCTATATATTTCAACGTTGTCCGTATTATATAAACGTTTACATATTTCAACGTTGTCTGTATTATATATAAGAATCTATATATTTCAACGTTGTCTGTATTATATACAAGAATCTATATATTTCAACGTTGTCTGTATTATATACAAGAATCTATATATTTCAACGTTGTCTGTATTATATATAAGAATCTATATATTTCTGAAAAGTT
>NW_013820657.1:0-637 GCF_000517525.1 Limulus polyphemus
CAACTCTAGTTACCTAATTTATAACCACCATACTCATCGTTAGCCTTACTTGGTACAATAACTCCACGAACACCTAGGTGTTACTCTATTTACCGAATTTATAACCACCATACTCATTTTTAGCCTTACTTGGTACAACTACTCTATGAACAAATAGGTGTAACTCTAGTTACAGAATTTTTAACCACCATACTCATCGTTATCCTTACTTGGAACAATTACGCCATGAACAATTAGGTTTAACTCTGGTTACCGAATTTATAACCCCCATACTCATCGTTAGCCTTACTTGGAACAATTACGCCATGAACACTTACGTTTAACTCTGGTTACCGAATTTATAACCCCCATACTCATCTTTAGCGTTATTTGGTATAAAACTCTACGAACACCTAGATGTAACTCTAGTTACCGAATTTGTAACTATCATACTTATCTGTAGCGTTATTTGGTACAAAAACTCCTAGGTGTAACTCTAGTTACTGAATTTGTAACCACCATACTTATCTGTAGCGTTATTTGGTACAACAACTCCACGAATACATAGGTGTAACTCTAGTTACCGAATTTATAACCACCATATTCATCTTTAGCCTTACTTGGTACAACTACTCCATGAACACTTAGGTTTAACTCT
>NW_013820658.1:0-462 GCF_000517525.1 Limulus polyphemus
AAATCTAAACACAACAACACAAACCTTTTCGGAATAACACATTATTTTGGAACCACATCAAGATGCTAGACTGGCTCATGTGGCATCATTGGTAAGTTGGTTCTATGGTTAATGTTCTTGTGATAATAAGTAACGATTCTTTGAATTCTGACTTATCTGGTCCATTGACAAACCAGTGTTTGTCATCATTGGTAAGTTGGTTCTATGGTTAATGTTCTTGTGATAATAAGTAACGATTCTTTGAATTCTGACTTATCTGGTCCATTGACAAACCAGTGTTTGTCATCATTGGTAAGTTGGCTCTATGGTTAATGTTCTTGTGATAATAAGTAACGATTCTTTGAATTCTGACTTATCTGGTCCATTGACAAACTAGTGCTTGTCATTATTGGTAAGTTGGCTCTATGGTTAATGTTCTTGTGATAATAAGTAACGATTCTTTGAATTCTGACTTATCTGGTC
>NW_013820659.1:0-462 GCF_000517525.1 Limulus polyphemus
AAAGCTAAAGATGCATATGGTGGTTATAAATTCGGTAATTTGAGTTACTCCTAAGTGTTCATGGAGTAGTTGTACTAAGTGAGGCTAAAGATGAGTATGGTGGTTATAAATTCGGTAACTAGAGTTAAAACTAAGTTTTCATGGAGTAGTTGTACCAAGTAAGACTAAAGAAGAGTATGGTGGTTATATACTCTACAACTAGAGTTACACCTAAGTGTTTATGGAGTAGTTGTACTAAGTAAGGCTAAAGATGAGTTTGGTAGTTATAAATTCGGTAACTAGAGTTACAAATAGGTGTTCATTGAGTAGTTGTACCAAGTAAGGCTAAAGTTGAGTATGGTGGTTATAAATTCGGTAACTAGAGTTACAAATAGGTGTTCGTGAAGCTGTTCTCCCAAATAACGCTAAAGATGAGTATGGTGGTTACAAATTCGATAACTAGAGTTAAACCTAAGTGTTCAT
>NW_013820660.1:0-926 GCF_000517525.1 Limulus polyphemus
TCACTTTTGCAGCAATGTCTGCACTCATTTTTGGAGGGTCATCGGCTCAGTCCGTTGTCATTTTCATATCATAATTATACTGGTCTATTTTTCCAATCCAACGTGCCAGTTGTCCCTCTGGGTTCTTTAATGACCTTAACCAGCGTAATGCAGCATGGTCTGTCCTGATGGTAAACCTAGCCCCATACAGGTAAGGATGGAAATATGTCAGATTCTTTACTATAGCAAGGAGTTCCCTCCATGTTACACAGTAGTTCATCTCTGGTCTACTCAGGATCTTACTTTCCCAACATGTTCGTTTTCACCAACTTTCTGAGACAACACTCCTCCAATTCCGACATTACTAGCATCACAATCCAGTATGTACGGCAGTGAGGGATCTGGAAGCTTTAAAAAGTGGAGCAGAGGCCAATTTTTCCTTCAACGTCTTGAAAGAATGCTGGCAAGAAACTGTCCATTCAAACTTTTGGCCTTTTTTAGTCAAATCATGTAGTGGAGCAGCTATAGTTGCAAAGTCGGGCTCAGTAATGCTCCAGCAACATTTGAGAGGCTGATGGAACGAGTATTGGAAGGCCTACAATGGAGGATAGCCCTAGTGTACCTGGACGATGTCATTATATTTGCAACAACTTTTGACGAGGAAATGTCCCGGCTGGAGGAAGTATTCAAGCATTTGAAAGCAGCAAACCTCAAACTCCATCCCAAGAAATGTCATTTGTTCCAGAAAGAGGTGCTTTACTTAGGCCACATTGTTAGTGAGAATGTGTACAAACGGATCCTGATAAGGTAAAAGCAGTGCATGACTGGCCAACACCAGACAATGTGGGAGAGCTAAGAAGTTTCTTGGGACTCTGTACTTACTACCGCAAGTTTGTGAAGGAAATGGCATCACTCGGTATTGCCAGAGACCTTGGCCATAACTAAAT
>NW_013820661.1:0-463 GCF_000517525.1 Limulus polyphemus
CAGCACTGATGTACTGTGAACACTAAGGATAAAT
Source organism: Limulus polyphemus (assembly GCF_000517525.1). Classification (NCBI taxonomy): domain Eukaryota; kingdom Metazoa; phylum Arthropoda; class Merostomata; order Xiphosura; family Limulidae; genus Limulus; species Limulus polyphemus. The sequence goes on from NW_013820661.1 coordinate 35, forward strand.
GCAGCACTGATGTACTGTGAACACTATGGATAAAAGCAACTATGATGTACTATGAACACTAAGAATAAAAGCAGCATTGATGTACTATGAACATTAAGAATAAAAGCAGCACTGATGTACTGTGAACATTAAGGATAAAAGCAGCACTGATGTACTGTGAACACTAAGGATAAAAGCAGCATTGATGTACTATGAACACTAAGAATAAAAGCAGCATTGATGTACTGTGAACACTAAGGATAAAAGCAGCACTGATGTACTGTGAACACTAAGGATAAAAGCAACTATGATGTACTATGAACACTAAGAATAAAAGCAGCATTGATGTACTATGAACACTAAGAATAAAAGCAGCATTGATGTACTGTGAACACTTAAGGATAAAAGCAGCACTGATGTACTGTGAACACTAAGGATAAAAGCAGCATT
>NW_013820662.1:0-462 GCF_000517525.1 Limulus polyphemus
ATTTTTTTCTCGGATAATCCATAACGTCACTGATCAGACTAGACTAGTCTTAGATCATACAAATTAACCCTAACTTTCTCTCTCATCTATTAAGAGAAGTGGTATATTTTATATACTTCTACCTTTGCACTCAGTGAAATCACGAAAAGTGAATGTACACAGAACTTGTATCTCTAGACAGTGTATTGTTACGACAGCGGGGGTCACGTGACGTTGGTAACGCGTAATGAGTATCTAGAAGATTCGCGAAAAACGCTAGTGCGTTACGACAGCGGAAGTCAAGTGACTCTGGTAGCACGTGATGAGTGTCCAGAAGATAATCGAACAGGCTACGCGGCCGGTATTATCGTATATAAGTGCGCTAGACAAAGGAGACAAGCAGAGAGAGTGGGGAACCAAGGACAGCAGATACAGAGATCAGAACTATAGTTGCTGAAGGCGCAGATAGAAACGGACAATTGA
>NW_013820663.1:0-725 GCF_000517525.1 Limulus polyphemus
TGATGAGTAAGGTGGTTATAAATTCAATAACTAGAGTTACACCTAAATGTTCGTGGAGTTGTTGTACCAAATAACGCTAAAGATGAGTATGGGGGAACACATTCAGTAACTAGAGTTACACCTAGGTTTTCAAAGAGTAGTTGTACCAAGTAAGACTAAAGATGAGTATTGTGGTTATAAATTCGGAACTAGAGTGACACCTAAGTATTCATGGAGTAGTTGTACCAAGGAAGGCTAAAGCTGAGTATGGTTATAAATTCGGAAACTAGAGTTACACCTAGGTGATCATGGAATAGTTGTACCAAGTAAAGCAAAAGATGAGTATGGTGGTTATAAAATCGGTAACTAGAGTTAGACCTAGGTGTTCATTGAGTAGTTGTACCAAATAACGCTAAAAATGAGTATGGTGGTTATAAATTCGGTAACTATAGTTACACCTAGGTGTTCATGGAGTTGTTGTATCATCTTTAGCGTTATTTGAGTATGGGGGTTACACATTCGGTAACTAGAGTTACATCTAAGTGTTAATGTAGTAGTTGTACCAAGTAAGGCTAAAGATGAGTATGGTTGTTATAATTTCCGTAACTAGAGTTACACCTAGGTGTTCATGGAGTTGTTGTACCAAGTAAGGCTAAAGATGAATTATAGTGGTTATAAATTCTGTAACTAGAGTTACACCTAGGTGTTCATAGAGTAGTTGTATCAAGTAAGGCTAAAGATGAGTA
>NW_013820664.1:0-461 GCF_000517525.1 Limulus polyphemus
CTAGAATACTTCGCCATACTATACACTCTAGAATACTTCGCTATATACTATACACTCTAGAATACTTCGCTATATACTATACACTCTAGAATACTTCGCTATATACTATTCACTCTAGAATACTTCGCTATATACTATTCACTCTAGATTACATCGCTATATACTATTCACTCTAGATTACATCGCTATATACTATTCACTCTAGAATACTTCGCTATATACTATTCACTCTAGAATACTTCGCTATATACTATTCACTCAAGATTACTTCGCTATATACTATTCACTCTAGAATACATCGCTATATACTATTCACTCTAGAATACTTCGCTATATACTATACACTCTAGAATACTTCGCTATATACTATTCACTCTAGAATACTTCGCTATATACTATTCACTCTAGAATACTTCGCTATATACTATTCACTCTAGAATACTTCGCTATATACTATTCAG
>NW_013820665.1:0-580 GCF_000517525.1 Limulus polyphemus
TAGCCTTACTTCGCACAACTACTACATGAACACCTAGGTGTAACTATAGTTACCGAATTTATAACCACCATACTCATCTTTAGCCTTACTTGGTACAACTACTCCATGAACACCTAGGTGTAACTCTAGTTTCCGAATTTATAACCACCATACTCATCTTTAGTCTTCTTGGTACAACTACTCTTTGAACACATAGGTGTAACTCTAGTTACTGAATGTGTAACCCCATACTCATCTTTAGCGTTATTTGGTACAACAACTCCACGAACACCTAGTCGTACCTCTAGTTACCGAATTTATAACCACCATACTCATCTTTAGCGTTATTTGGTACGACTGCTCCATGAACACCTAGGTGTAACTCTAGTTACTGAATTTATAACCAACCTACTCATCTCTAGCCTTACTTGGAACAACTACTCTATGAACACTTTGGTGTAACTCTAGTTACCGAATTTATAACCACCATACTCATCTTTAGCCTTACTTGGTACAACTGCTCCATGAAATCCTAGGTGTAACTCTAGTTACTGAATGTGAAACCACCATACTCATCTTTAGCCTTACTTGGTACAACTGC
>NW_013820666.1:0-462 GCF_000517525.1 Limulus polyphemus
TTGAACTTTTCTGGCCTTGAATCCTGGTGACTGTACCAACCTTGGCACCTCTGTGCTGGACTTAACATAGGATTCGAATTGAAGAGCTCTGGCCATTGCATCCTGCATAGTAAAGGGGTGTGCTTGTTTTACTTGTATCTTCAGTTGTGGACTGTCCAAGGCATTTACAAACTGATCCCTCAGCAGTTGGGTGGTGCAGTTGGGTAAGCCTTGTGTGCCATACTTTCCAAATCCTGTGTCAGCTCTTGCAGGCTCTCCCCTTTAGCACGGACTCTAGTCCTAAACCTAGCCCTGTAAACTTCGGACTGATTTTGAGTTCCATACCTGAGTTCTAGAGCAGCTACCAGTGCTCTATAGTTGAGCCTGTCGTCTGCTGACAACTGTCCAAGTATTTCCAGTGGTTGTCCCTTCAGGTTCGTTGCCAGATATACTGCTTTCTGCTCCTCTGTCCATCCATTCATC
>NW_013820667.1:0-462 GCF_000517525.1 Limulus polyphemus
AACTCTGGTTACCGAATTTATAGCCCCCATACTCATCTTTAGCGTTATTTGGTACAACTTCACGAACACCTAGGTGTAACTCTAGTTACCGAATTTGTAACCACCATACTCATCTGTAGCGTTATTTGGTACAACAACTCCCCGAAATCCTAGATGTAACTCTAGTTACCGAATTTATAACCACCATATTCATATTTAGCCTTTTTTGGTACAACGACTCCATGAACACATATGTGTAACTCTAGTTATGGAATTTATAACCACCATACTCATCTTTAGCCTTACTTGGTACAACTACTCCATGAACACTTAGGTGTAACTCTAGTTACCGAATTTATATCCACCATATTCATCTTTAGCCTTACTTGGTACAAGTACTCCATGAACACTTAGGTTTTACTCTGGTTACCGGATTTATAACCCCCATACTCATCTTTAGCGTTATATGGTACAACAACTCAA
>NW_013820668.1:0-655 GCF_000517525.1 Limulus polyphemus
TTGGCCATAGAGGGCTGTTCTGTTTATGAGTTTTTACGGTTCCGTAGATATATCCAGGCGCATAGTCTCCTATGATAGGTTGGAGAACTTTTTCTTTTGCTTGTTTGTTGACAGTGACGATCAATTTATTAACGTCTGTTTTCAGTGTTTTTGTCGGATCAGCTCTAATCCTCTTAAACTTGCTATTGTCCGATAGAATGGCGTCCAATTTTGTCTTATATTCCTGTTTGTCCATGATCACTAGAATATTAGCTTTGTGCGCACGTCGCACAATGATGTCGCAATGGTTTCTGAGTTCCTTAGCAGCAGTACGGAGTTTTGGTGTTAGCAGGTGGGTGTTGTCACGGTCACGTCGTTTCGTGCTTTCCGCGCGTAGTTGGTCCCGCAAGGCTGGATTTATGTCGATAAGGTCCTGTTGTAGTTGTATAAGAGAGCAGTAGAGTTTTTCGAGCTCAGCGGTATTGATGTCCTTGTCGAATTTAGGTTTAAAATGGCATTTTGGCCCCAGGTTGAGTAGTTGTTTCTGGTCTGTAGTCAGTTCTGTGTTGGAAAGATTCAGGTAGCACGCTTTTTCTTGTGGTAGGCAGATGGTACCTTGATATAGGTTGTTCAGCTTTTTTGTTATCCGTGATCTTTTCTTTTCTTTGTGTTTGTT
>NW_013820669.1:0-654 GCF_000517525.1 Limulus polyphemus
GACTGAACTTTCTTGTATTTTTCTTAATTGTTTCTCAATCTATTGTGAGATAACTGTACTTCCAAGAATCTTTTTTACATCTATTGAAAGAGAACAAAATTTCTAAGTATTTTTTCTCAATTTTTTTCTCCGTGTATTGGGAAATAACTGAACTTCCAAGTATTTTTTCTTCATCTATTCAAAAATAAGTGAAATTCCAAGTATTTTTTTCTCAATTTTTTCCTCAATCTATTGAGAGATAACTGAACTTCCACGTGTTTTTTCTTAATAGTTTCCCATCTATTGTGAGATAACATAACTTCGAAGTATTTTTTCATAATTTATTTCCATCTATTGAGATAAGTGAACTTCCAAGTATTTATTTCTCAATGTATTGAGAGGTAACTGAATTAACAATTATTCTTCCTTATCATTTTTTTATCCATTTAAAGAGAGATAACTTAAGTTCAAAGTATTTGTTCTCTATCTATTGAGATATAACTGAAATTCCAAGTATTTTTTCTTAACTTTTCTCCATCTATTCAGAAATAATTGAACTTCGAAGTATTTGTCCTTATTATTTGTTTCTCCATCTATTGAGAGATCACTGAACTTCCAAGTATCTTTTCTACATGTATTGAGAAATAACTGAAATCCAGAGTATTTTTTCTTAAC
>NW_013820670.1:0-462 GCF_000517525.1 Limulus polyphemus
TAGCACCCAAACACCTTCTTTATGGAGTTTTCCAATATTCCTTAGATGTTTACGTATTCTTTCAACAGGGACATGCAATTCAGGGCCATTTCACGAGTGTATTGCCTTGAGTTACACTCAACAAGCGTCTTCAGAACATCAATATCAATTCCAACAACATAAACTGAAATCATTTACATAAACTTCTTTGATATTCTTTGTGGCTATAGAGGCGTTGTTTTCCTTCTTGTATTCAAACAAAATTACATGCCGAATGTGTGTATCGTCGTGTGCTATCACTGTATGGGATAAGAGTATATTAAACTTTACACATTATATAGGCTACACTAATGTGACGTTTAGGCGGTTCGTTTAACTATTATACGTGATGTACGTTTTTTGAATGTGGTTAATGAAAGTGTTCCAAAACGCGACATTAATTTCTTGACGACCTAATATATTGTTGCTTGAATACGTTAGTTT
>NW_013820671.1:0-1182 GCF_000517525.1 Limulus polyphemus
CCAGTAGCTCAAACTGTGCTCTATATGCTTCCCAGGGTGCTTTCCTATCGTATTCCTGTGGCTTCCTTCTTACTGAATCACTTCTATTACTGACATTCGTATCTGGGATGTGACTTCTAACAGGACTGAAGATGTCTGCATTAGGGTTTAGCTGCGGGCTCTGGAACGGGCTTGCCGTTGTCTGGGGCTGATTAAGTCGATGGTCAATGTATCCTCCTTGTGTAAAAGACAATAGATCATCCTTTAATGTATCTAATTCGCTTTTAAATTTACTAATGTTTTCCATTTGTACTTCTTGCCACTGTTGCAGTCTCTCTTCTTGTTTATTTTCTTTCTCCCCCAATAGCTGTTGTAATCTCTCTTCTTGTTTATTTTGCTGTTCGAGCTGCCACTGTTGCAGGTTTTCTTGCCACTGCTGTTGTCTCAAGAGAGATTACAGCAGTTGTTGGAGGAAAAAGAAAAGAAACAAGAAGAGTTTATTTTGGTGTACGAGCTGCCACTGTTGCAGGTTTTCTTGCCACTGTTGTTGTCTCTCTTCTTGTTTCTTTTTTTTTCTCCAACAACTGCTGTAATCTCTCTTCTTGTTTATTTTGCTGTTCGAGCTGCCACTGTTGCAGGTTTTCTGGCAACTGCTGTTGTCTCTCTTCTTGTTTCTTTTATTTTTCCTATAACTAATGCTGTAATCTCTCTTCTTGTTTCTTTTATTTTTCCTATAACTAATGCTGTAATCTCTCTTCTTGTTTATTTTCTCGTTCTTCTTGTTTCTTTTCTTTTTCCTCCAACAACTGTTGTAATCTCTCTTCTTGTTTCTTTTCTCGTTCTTCTTGTTTATTTTCCCATTCTTTTTGTTTATTTTGCTGTTCTTGTATTGCTGCCATCAAATATGCTAAGCTGTAGTTAGATTTGCCGCTTCTCGTTTCCATTTTTTTTCCATCTCACTCTCTGACACCAATTTGTTACGTCTCCGTTCGTTAGTTAATTTTCCGTAAATTCGTTCCAACGAAACTTTAGCGACACAACTCCTTTCTTAAATAAAACTGGTTTATTCTTTCTAAATATAAATTTTCGATACACTTAATTTCAACAGTCGCGCTATAACAAAAGCTATAATTCTCAACGAACGTCTTACGTGCCCAACAATATTCTCTCTCTCTGCAGTTCAATTACCCATTCCTCCGTCAC
>NW_013820672.1:0-462 GCF_000517525.1 Limulus polyphemus
TAATTACAAGACTAAGCCTTATCTAACATCTAATTACATAACTAAGCCTTATCTAACATCTAATTACATGTCTACGCCTCAGAGTTTAATACACCTCAGATGGCAAAGTATGGTATTTAGTAGTAATATGCATGTAATAATGCGTCACAATAAAACTGATAATGATTGAATTCACATCATTATTTACTTCCTCAAGAATGGAGAGTGAATAACAGTCTTACTGTGTTTGTTTGTTTTTAAATTTCGCGCAAAACTATTCGGGGGCTATCTGCGTTAGCTGTCCCCTAATTTAGCGATGATAGACTAGAGAGAAGCCGGATAGTCAACACCACCCACCGCCAACTCTTGGGCTACTCTTATACCAACAAGAAGCGGAATTGGCCGTTACTTTATAACGCCCCCACGGCTGAAAGGGCGAGCATGTTTGGTAATGGATTCGAATTCGCAATCCGCAGATCGTGA
>NW_013820673.1:0-461 GCF_000517525.1 Limulus polyphemus
ACACATCATTGTCCCGTCACGTTGTCACCCTCTTTTATATACCAGCCTACCCTATATCTAGTAAACGCTAGAGCATTCGCCAAGGTACAGGATAGTTCTAGAAACGTGGCGTCACACTAGTCATGTGACTTCGCTTACGCAACACTGCCCCTTCCTTAGTATTGTTCGTCCCGAACAATAACCACATACAATAAACCAATAACAATAACTTAATTAAATGTACAGAATTACAAACACAAAATTACAATTCAACAAAGTCTCTTAATTTTACGGGACGTATCTTCTTCCATACTGGTCTCTGTCTCGTTGGCTTCTGCTTCATATGGGGTTCATCTGCTTCATCAGGAAATGTTCTATCGTCGATAACAGTCACATCAGTGGTAGTAACTTCATCAAGAGCTTCACCGTTTCCCTTCTCAAAACTGAGTAGAGTTTTTTTTCGACGGTGGCTTCTTCAGGTG
>NW_013820674.1:0-461 GCF_000517525.1 Limulus polyphemus
GATGGGAAGGCACCATGGGAAGCGTATAAAGCACAATTCGAGCTACTGGCAGAGATGAATGGATGGACAGAGGAACAGAAAGCTGTATATCTGGCAACGAGCTTGAAGGGACAACCACTGGAAATACTTGGACAGTTGACAGCAGATGACAGGCACAACTATAGAACACTGGTAGAGGCTCTGGAACTCAGGTACGGAACCCAAAACCAGTCAGAAGTCTACAGGGCCAGGTTCAGGACGAGAGTCCGTGCTAAAGGGGAGAGCCTTCAAGAGCTGGCACAGGACTTGGAAAGCATGGCACACAAGGCCTACCCAACTGCACCACCCGATCTCCTCAAGTTGTTGCTGAGGGATCAGTTCGTAGATGCCTTGGACAGTCCACAACTTAAGATACAAGTGAAGCAAGCACACCCCTCTACCATGCAGGATGCAATGGCCAGAGCTCTCGAATTTGAATCCTA
>NW_013820675.1:0-463 GCF_000517525.1 Limulus polyphemus
TGGTATTTATCGTCTTTTCTACTAGCAATCTCGTGATATTTTCGTAGCGAAAAAATAATCTTTCTGAATAACCTTTAAGATTAATGAATTAACAACTTAAAGACGAAATAAGAAACATTGATATTTAATTAAAAATGACGATGACAAGAATAATATATATTATTTTTTTGTGAATAATCCCTTTTTTGGTCATTTGGATTAAAATATGAAAAAAAAGTTTTTCCACATTTTTTTTGCTTTCATATTCGTGCAAAGCTATATAGCAATTATCTGCACTAGCTGTCCCTAATTTGGAACTGATAGAGGGACCAAGTCAAAAGAACCCACCACCAACTTTTGGGCTATTCCTATCGATTGGTGAGACTTCACAGTCACTCTTATAAAGCGCTCACAGCCCCAAAGTGCGAAGCGTCAATTTTTTTTGGGCGGAGAGGGGGGGGTTAACGGGACGTGAACCGTGAAT
>NW_013820676.1:0-462 GCF_000517525.1 Limulus polyphemus
ATGAAATTGGAGTCTCCATTAGCAAATCGTGTTAAACTCGTCATGTATCTTTCTAATTTATGGATCTTACTTCTAATCTCTTTCGCTACTTCCTTTCCTAGATATTGGAACTTAGACGCTGCTTGGTTTTAAGGTTTTCCCACCAGTCAGCGTTGTATTGTGTGGCGTCACATAGCTCCGACAGCATAGTGCTAACAGAGATACGTTAAGTTTTCAATATCCCCTTACCTCTTTCTTGTGTCTTGCCTATTTTTACTGTTACGTAATGGTGGTCGCTAACATAGTTATTATGACTCCCTATCAGAGTGACCATTACTTTTTCAGTCTTGTCGAGTAAGGACTTAGATACATAAAATCTATCTTGTCTACTTCCCACTCCATTATAGCTCCAAAATGTTATTCCTGGGTTATCTTTTTCCAGCTGCCGCCATACGCCGTTTAATTGAAAACTTTCAGTTAATT
>NW_013820677.1:0-463 GCF_000517525.1 Limulus polyphemus
CAAACTGGCTACAGACTAAATGAAACAGTGGGTGATAGAACGATACTTGCTACTGGGTCCTTTTTAATCCAGTCGGTCTGAAAGAAACACATGTAGATATGTTGTAAATATATGAGTTAATTAACAAACTGGCTGCAGACTAAAGTCAACAGTGGTTCTTAGAAGGATACTAGCTATTGGGTGCTACTTAATCCAGTCGGTCTTAAACAAACACATGTAGATATATTGTAAATATATGAGTTAATTAACAAACTGGTTGCAGACTAAAGTCAACAGTGAGTCATAGAACGATAATTGTTATTGGATCTATTTAATCCTCTCGAACTTGAGGAAACCAATGAAGATATGTTGTAAATAGATGAGTTAATAAACACATTGTCTGCAGACAAAAGTCAACAGTAGGTCATAGAACGATACTAGCTATTGGGTCCTATTTAATACAGTCGGTCTAAAACAAACACGT
>NW_013820678.1:0-664 GCF_000517525.1 Limulus polyphemus
AATAACAGCTTCGTGTCTGGACTTGTATCAACTGACAACAAGAGCTTCGTGTCTGGACATGTATCAATTGACAACAACAGTTGAGGTGATGGATATACTTCATCCTCACCACATTAAATAGCCAAGAACAACATTGTGGGTGAGATGGGTGGTTGTAACCCACCCATCTCACCCACTGAGAAACAACGTTAAGAAACGTAAACTTGTAACGTTTACGTTTCTTAACGTTGTTCCTCAGTGGGTGAGATGGGTGGTTGTAACGTTTACGTTTCTTAACGTTGTTCCTCAGTGGGCGAGATGGGTGGTTGTAACGTTTCTGAAATTTTAAATGCAATAGTTGTGAAATACTGGTCAGTCCACGTTTACCGGAAGAGGTGAATTCAAAACGACACTCGGGTTATAATAACTCTGGTTTCTTAATATCATTTTAACTCTTTGTTTACAATTGGATATACAGAATATTTTTTACGGCTCACTCGACAATCTGGAATACAACATAACGAGGTATTTATAGTATTTTGGCCCTTGTGTATAAAGTTAAAATCATAAATAATATCCAACGTTAAACTGGTACACAATTAAAAACATTTTACTACTCAGGATGACGTTGTAACGTAGAAACATGTAGAGTAGTCAACATTTTGAAGGCCATAGACAGGCCTAA
>NW_013820679.1:0-1032 GCF_000517525.1 Limulus polyphemus
AACTTTATCCAAGACTCCTTTTTGGCTTTGACGTCGAACCTGCCGAGCATGGGCACGGGCCCGCTGATAAACTATGCGGTTAGAAAGAGTGGGATACCGTCTAAAGGTATCCCAGGCCCGTTTTTGAGCCTTCCGTGCCTCCTGGCAGGTAGGACTCCACCATGGACGAGGATACCGTGGAAAACGTGTCGAGGTCTTAGGAATAGAATAAACAGCCGCCTGGACAATACAGTCAGTCACTGCCACCACACAATCGTCTATTGATGGAAGACAGACGAAGGCAGGATCAAGTTCAGAGAAAGAGGTGAAAGATGGCCAGTCAGCCTGATCCAGCTTCCACCGTGGCACTCGGGTCGGGTGGCATCGACCACGGCCAACCTCTCTGGGCAGTGATCACTTTCCCATCATACTGACACTTTTCACATGCTTTTCTTGGATGGTCGACAGCGATCCTCGAGATCAATGGCAGTTAAAGACTGACTAGGTGCATGAAAGTAAGTGTATGTTCCAGATAGAGCGCATGCTCTCGGATCACAACCTCTCTCTTTTCAATAGGGAGGGGTCGTTCCTCTTCTCCTAAACATACATAAAAATGGCCACTTTGATACAGTGGAACTGTCGAGGTTTTCGTTCGAATCTCGATGACATTAAGGCCTTGATTGACTCCTATCATCCCGCATGTCTCTCCTTACAGGAAACATTTCTGAAACCTGCCGATACAGTCATCCTTCGGCAGTTTTCCTTGTACCGGAATGACAGGTTGTGTGATCAGCGGGTACATGGAGGGGTGGCACTGTTGGTTGACCAGCATGTGCCCTCCTTATCCGTTTCCCTCGATACACCCTTGGAGGCTGTAGCCATACGTGTCTCCTTGGGTTGTGCCATCACAATTTGTTCTCTCTACCTGTCTCCTGGGGAGACTTATAATCAATCGGTCCTTGATGCCCTCGTTGACCAGTTGCCACCTCCCTTTTTACTTTTGGGAGACTTAAATGGACACAATCCCCTCTGGGGCGGTGCTGATATTGATCC
>NW_013820680.1:0-943 GCF_000517525.1 Limulus polyphemus
AACTCTTAATCTCGTCTGGTAAAAATCATACTGGTTATTTTATATAACCACCCTTAATCTCATGTGGTAAAGATTATACTGGTTATTTTATACAACAACCCTTAATCTCGTGTGGTAAAGCTCACACTGGTTATTTTATACAAGAACCCTTAATCTTGTCTGGTAAAGCTCATACTGGTTATTTTATATAACAATCCTTAATCTCGTCTGGTAAAGATCATACTGGTTATTTTATATAACCACCCTTAATCTCATGTGGTAAAGATTATACTGGTTATTTTATACAAGAACCCTTAATATCATGTGGTGAAGCTCATACTGGTTATTTTATATAACAATCCTTAATCTCGTCTGGTAAAGATCATACTGGTTATTTTATATAACCACCCTTAATCTCATGTGGTAAAGATTATACTGGTTATTTTATACAAGAACCCTTAATATCATGTGGTGAAGTTCATATCTTTACCACATGAGATTAAGGGTTGTTGTATAAAATAACCAGTATAATATTTACCAGACGAGATTAAGGGTTGTTGTATAAAATAACCAGCTTTATCACGTGAGATTAAGGGTTGTTGTATAAAATAACCAATATGATCTTTACCACATGAGATTAAGGGTTATTGTATAAAATAACCAGTATGATTCATACTGGTTATTTTATATAAAAACTCTTAATCTCGTCTGGTAAAAATCATACTGGTTATTTTATATAATAACCCTTAATCTCATGTGGTAAAGATTATACTGGTTATTTTATACAACAACCCTTAATCTCATGTGGTAAAGATCATACTGGTTATTTTATACAACAACCCTTAATCTCACGTGACAAAGCTCATACTGGTTATTTTATATAACAACTCTTAATCTCGTCTGGTAAAAATCATACTGGTTATTATATATAACCACCCTTAATTTCATGTGGTAAAGATTATAC
>NW_013820681.1:0-279 GCF_000517525.1 Limulus polyphemus
AAGACAAAACAAAAGCAGCAAGCCGAAATTTTGATAACAGATTTATAAATAACTATAGCAAAATTCGATGAAAGGATATCCATATTGAAAGTCTTCCATCAAGGGCATCTTTGTACTGAAATATGAGGAAAATCAATTTTTTTTCAAAATTTGGGAAAAAACATGGGCTATAGCCTTGGCTTTTTGGTGAAAATATGACTTTTTTCCATTATCAAAAAAAGTACATTTTTGAATCAAAATTAATGAATAAATGTCGCATTGTGCTTATTTCGTTGGAAC
>NW_013820682.1:0-462 GCF_000517525.1 Limulus polyphemus
TTAAGACATGGATAAAATACGTAGACACGATGATTATACAATACTTTTTTAAAACATATGTAAAATACACCAACACGATGATTATACCATACTTTATTAAGACATTTGTAAAATACATCATCACGATGATTATACCATACTTCATTAAGACATGGGTAAAATACATCAACACGATGATTATACCATACGTTATTAAGATAATGGTAAAATACATAGACACGATGATTTTAACATACTTCATTAAGACATGGGTAAAATACATAGAAACAATGATTATTACATACTTTAATAAGACATGAGTAAAATACATGAACACGCTTATTATACCATAATTTATAAGACATGGGTAAATTAAATAGACATGATGATTATACAATACTTTATTAAGACATGGATAATATACATAGACACGATGATTATACTATACCTTATTAAGACATGGGTAAAATACATAGGCACGAT
>NW_013820683.1:0-463 GCF_000517525.1 Limulus polyphemus
AATAGTTCTATTGCTGAATCCATGGTCGTGAATAAATGAAGTTTTCGTGAAACATACAATTGTCTTTGTTTCTGTTTTTTTTTTGTTCAATTCTGTAAACTTTAATAATTAGAAATTACTTACAGATAGTTTTGTAACAATTTCCAGTGGTACAGTAGAATTTTGTTTTGCCTTGAAGAGTCCACCAATTTCTTATATATAATATAGATCGAATTAATGTTGAACATCAAAGAATTTTCAGTATCTCTGAAAAATGTATATATTTAACCTAAAGTAATCGGGCCCAGTCAGTTTGGTAATAGAGCTCAAAGGCATCAAGATACATTTACTTGGAACTTAGTACGAATATTGTTCTTACAACCTTTGGCCCCACAGCGGCATGTCTATGGACTTCAACATAGAAACCGGGCTTAATTTGTTGAAAAATATATTTTATATCTAATAGATGTGTTCTGCTAGGAAA
>NW_013820684.1:0-459 GCF_000517525.1 Limulus polyphemus
TACACCGAAAAATACGGTACGTATTTTGTAAAATAAAAATATATATATATTGATAGATTTTTAATAACTTTGCATAAAATTTCTTATGTTCACTGTTATTAGTTTATGGTACTATTTTACGTGGAATGTTTCTGATTTCTTGAAAGTAAATGTTCTCTGTAGCTGAAGGAAAAGCAAAAATTCGGGATTCCCGCCATGGAGACAGCGCAAATATCTCCCTCTGTAGCTTTGCGCTCAAAAATAAAATAAATAAATAATAAAAACCATATTAAAAAAAAAAACACGCGAAATTTCAAATAAGATTAACTTGTATTTCCGACTTCATAATAAAATTTTCTATACACATCAACTTTTAAGTAAAATCAACTAAATTTAACAATACGTAGAAAATATCAACTCAAACAATTTCTTTCAAGGTTTATTTACTTTCATTAAAAACGACGTCTTTGGCACAAAAAA
>NW_013820685.1:0-1109 GCF_000517525.1 Limulus polyphemus
AAGCACTCCGTTAAGCTGTACAGATCACCATAATGATCTTGTGGACAAGGAACGCATGCCATTTCCATGATTCCTTTAAACTGTTCTGGATGGCATGGATCTGAGAAATGGATCTTTAGATGTAAATTTTGTAAACATTCACAACTGCTTAGTTTATTCAAAGGAGTTTTTTAATTTATGGGCTAAATGGAAATTAGAAATAAAATCAAAATTTCTGCTCATATGTCCGAAGCAAAGCACGACTTACAACATTGGCTTTCTCTTAGCATGTATCCTGTAGGGCAGTTCCCGCCTTTCTCAGGTTGTACATATGCTAAAGTAAGATACAAAATAGTTTATAGTTCATGTAAATAGGGTATATCTGTATATCTATGCATATTATACAAATAATAACTTGGTTTTAAACAACTAGAACAAAACAGATAAATAACACAAATAACACTGAACTACGTAGACCAGGAAAAGTTTAAAACATCAATATATAAATAATTTCAGATTTTCGAAAGTTTTTGCAATACGTTCTTCAACGTGATTCACTTTGTTCGTTTCATTTAAACAGAAGATTAAAATGGGTTGAAAACAAGTATGGCTATGATATAATAAGTATGACGAATAATTAATTATGCATTATCAGGAAAGGTCATAAATTGGACAAGAATGTTATTAAAAAACAATCTAACAAATTTAACTAATTCTACTCCCATATCTTCATCTTTTGTTCTACTTAATACAGAATAATTTCCCGATTTTTTGAACTTTTTGAAAGTAATAACAAGGTCATATTGGTGCAAAATGTTGTTTCTTAAATTGTAAGTTCAGTAGTAAGCTTGAGAGCTTATAATGTTAAAAATCGCAGCTCGATACCCGTGATGGGCACAGATCAGATAGCCCATGTTGTAGCTCTCCGTTTAAAACAAACAACATATATTTATATTATTAAGGCTTACCTTTATGTTTTAACTTACTATTACTGTCAGGAATTGAATATAGTTTTCAAGCTCTTTGATGTTTAATATTAATTATTATGTTTTATAGACCAGCTAGTAAGCAGTATATAGTGTTGTATTTATTATTGATACTCACGTGTTTAGTATTAACTTCTGATCAAA
>NW_013820686.1:0-462 GCF_000517525.1 Limulus polyphemus
AAGGGATGCAACAAGAATTATCTCTTCTGAATTGGTAAAATGAGTTATTTTGAGACACTAATCAGATGTGGAAAATTTTTAAAGATAAATTTTTAAATATTCAAGGTAAGCATATTCCTTATAGAAAGAAAAGGGTAGCTGCAAGTAAAAAAGCAGGTTGGCTCAAAAGAGTTGAAGAGATAAAATTAAAGAAAAGCATCACAAATCAGAATTGGAAGTTAGCTAATCTAACTCCTCTTTTCAAGGAAGGTGATAAAAATTGTCCCAGTAATTATACACGCATTAGTCTTACATCAGTTGTGGGAAAAGTTCTGGAAAGTCTGATAAAAGATTCTTTGCAAAGTCATTTAACAAAGTTTATAATTTTTTGGGATAGTCAACACTGTTTCACTAAGGTAAAATCTTGCCTTACAAATCTTTTGCATCCTTTGAAAAGGTTACTGCTTATACAGATAAGGGTAA
>NW_013820687.1:0-464 GCF_000517525.1 Limulus polyphemus
TTCACTAGGCTAATACTAGAAGTAGAAATATATACTGAGACTGACTAGGACAACAAACACTTGACACTATTCAACAGTGTGTGGACTGACTTCACTAGGCTAAGACTAGAAGTAGAAATATACACTGAGACTGACTAGGACAACAAACACTTGACACTCTTCAACAATGTGTGGACTGACTTTACTAGGCTAAGACTAGAAGTAAAATACACTGAGACTGACTAGGACAACAAACACTTGACACTCTTCAACAGTGTGTGGGCTGACTTCACTAGGCTAAGACTAGACGTAGAAATATATACTGAGACTGACTAGGACAACAAACACTTGACACCATTCAACAGTGTGTGGACTGACGTTTACTAGGCTAAGATCAGAAGTAGAAATATATACTGAGACTGACTTAGACAACATGAACACTTGACACTCTTCAACAGTGCGTGGACTGACTTTACTAGGCTAAG
>NW_013820688.1:0-462 GCF_000517525.1 Limulus polyphemus
AAAAACGGAGACGTACAGTATTGTTGAAGTTAACGTTCGTTATAGCGTTTGTTTTAGCGCGAATGTTGAAATCAGGTGTATCGTGAAGTTATATTCAGAAAGAATAAACCGGTTTTATTAAGTAAGGACTTGTGTCGCTAAAGTTTCGTCGGAACGAAGTTACGGAAAGTTAAATTAACAAACGGAGACATAACAATACCATCTTCAAGTTTCAACTGGTCCCATTGTGCCCAATAGTTCTTTGTCACAGGGCTTAGACTAGACACCTTCTCCCAAGCAGGGCGCAAAACACTTGCTTTTAGGAAATCAATTAATGGCTTCAAATCTTGGTCTTCGTCGGAACGAATTTACGGAAATAATGGCTGGAGACGGCTTAAATGGGTAATGAAGAAAAACTTTAATATAAGTTTAACATGACAGCAAATGTACAACGTTTCGACAAGGTTTTGTCATCATCAGGAG
>NW_013820689.1:0-461 GCF_000517525.1 Limulus polyphemus
GAAACATTAATAGTATTATTGAATAATAAGGAGGACAATAAATAGGAACATTAATAATATTATTAAATAATAAGGAGGACAACAAATAGAAACATTAATAACATTATTGAATAATAAGTAGGACAACAAATAGGAGCATTAATAATATTATTGAATAATAAGGAGGACACCAAATAGGAAATTAGTAATATTATTGAATAATAAGGAGGACAACAAATAGGAACATTAATAATATTATTGGATAATAAGGAGGATAACAAATAGGAACATGAATAATATTATTGAATAATAAGGAGGACACTAAATAGGAACATTAATAATATTATTGGATAATAAGGAGGATAACAAATAGGAACATGAATAATATTATTGAATAATAAGGAGGACACTAAATAGGAACATTAATAATATTATTGAATAATAAGGAGGACACCAAATAGGAACATTAATAATATTATTGG
>NW_013820690.1:0-1980 GCF_000517525.1 Limulus polyphemus
CCCGCGGATTGCGAGTCCAGCGCCCTATCTACCTGCCCATGGCGGGTTGAATATTATTGGATCATTATTGTAAACATAACTTCTAAGAAGATCCAAGTAGTATATTATGAACTACGTTCACGAGTGTGCCACAAAGTAGCATCAGGTGTAACGTTTATATTTTGAAAGCAACGTTGATGAAGTTACTGTTAGTGGATGTCAATAGTAAACATCGAACTAATAACACGCGGGAGAGATATTGAAATACGTCTGCCTTAATTGTGATCTTTTTTTTTTTCATATATTCATTCAAAATGCCGATGAATCACGATTCATATTTTTCTATTTAACATGTAAGTTTCTTCACCATTTTAGTGATAAAAGGAGCAGGTGCTGGATAGAAATTCTCTTTCCATACTTTTTATATAAAAAAACAAATCGAGGGAAAAATCTCTGTATTAGAAGTTACAATGAAATTATGAGCGATATTTAAGGTTTCTTTATTCCTTTGGGATGTAACTAATTAGAAAAAGTAAAATATATCATGAGTATAGTAAAGTTTGTTTGTTTTTTTTTAAGTTAAGCACAAGGCTACACAATGTGCTATCTATGCTCTGCCCACCACGGGTATCGAAACCCGGTTTCTAGCGTTGTAAGTCCGCAGATATACCGCTGTGACACTAATTTTAGATTTTAAATGTACTCCATTCGAAACTTTTCAGTCTTAATAAAATATTCAGTTAACCTAAAGGCTAGTGCGAAAAACTTATGAATATTTACAACTACTTCTTATCAGAATAATTAAATCCTTAAGGATACAAACTTTTATAAAAATATATATTATTTATATTCTTTTTATAGTGAAAAGACCCCAAGCGGCAAAATGCAGAACCTTATCTAAAGACTGTAGTTTCCTGTAACATTTTTCATTGAAACATAGGAAGCCTATTGGCATAATTTTGTTCGGTTTAAGAAAAGAAGCTACAATTAATTCTCTCTAATATTTACGTGAAAAATTAAATAACTTACTGTAATCACTTGCCTATGATTTAATTTAATTTCATTTGTGAAGATAATTTAAATAATATTTTGAAGATGAGAATCGAAAGTTATTCAATGAAATATTAAAATATATTTAATAAGTAAGACATATAAAATGAACATTTGTCACGTTAAAACTATCATAATAGCGAAATTTAAATTATATACGATCGCTGTTTTTAGTTATAATCATTTGTCCTCTGAATTACTCTTTGAGTATTTGCTCGTTCTCCCAGAAAATAATTTGTTACCGTCACTTTAGTAAATTTAATTCAAACAAATAGTTATTTCTTTATTTCTCCAACTTCTTTGCTACTTGTATACATATAATATTATTCTGTGTATGCACTTTTAACCACATTAATGACTTATTCCTATTAAACCAATAATATTAAATTTCTCTGATTTGGTTTGTCTTAATAGACGAACTTAAATTTTTTTACTTTCTCAAAAATTTCATTATTGAATGTAAATTTTAAGAAAACTGAAGAAAAACACGTTTAGTAAACCCACAGTTCTACCATACAAAAATCTCTTATATTTTTAGACACGATAATGATAATGACAATATATTATAATAAACGTTATTAGTGTTTATGTATATATTGTCTCTAAAATTTTAACGTTATCGTTCCACTGACAAAAGTTAAATTGTTCAACACCAAGCGGCAACAATTGAGATTAGCTCAGTGTTTTGGAGAAGTATTTCTAATAGTTGATACCAGATGGCTGTAGATGCACTTTGTACATGAATATTTTTAATGTATTTGCTTGTCGAAACAGATAGATGATTGTTAAGTTTCTTTAATTAATAGTGAGCATGGTGATGGTAACAAAACTGGCTATTCCCTACCAAACCACGAATCATCTATAATGTGCTTCAGATCTAAAGAATAAATAAAAACTAATAATACTAAGCGTTTATTTTAATATAATACATTGTTTAGTTTTATGTTTTAC
>NW_013820691.1:0-462 GCF_000517525.1 Limulus polyphemus
AGTGTCAGGTTAGATACAAAAACACATAAAATAGTTACCACAACTCCAGCCAGTACGAAAATAGATAGAACAACACATAAAAGACTTACAACGACCCCTGTCCGTTCAAAGCAAGAAACAACAACACAATAACGATTTATAACAACCCCTGCCTATACCAGATTAGATACAACAACACATTAAATACTTACAACAACTCCTGCTAGTATCAGGTTAGATACAACAACACATTAAAGACTTACAACAAACCCTGCTCGTTCAAAGCTAGAAACATCAACACAATACTGACTTATAACAACACCTGCCAGTACCAGGTTAGATACAACAACACATTAAATACTTTCAACAACTCCTGCCCTTTCAAAGCTAGAAACATCAACTCAATACAGACTTATAACAACTCCTGTTAGTACCAGGTTAGATACAACAACACATAAAAGATTTTCAACAACCCGTGCCAGT
>NW_013820692.1:0-457 GCF_000517525.1 Limulus polyphemus
ACTGCCCACTCTTGGGCTACTCTTATATAATAAAATAGTGGGATTTGACCGTCACTTCTATAACGCACCTACAGTTCCAAATTGCGAAGTTCGAGTTTTGTTTGTCAGTAACTGGATGCAAATTCTGGACCCGGAGATACATAATCTGGTACACTACATACAGGACTAGGCTCGATTCCATGTAAACTTTAGCATTTGAAATCTTTAGCTACTTTTGTGCATCTGTGCTTAGTCTTTATGTCTTTAATGCTTTGCCCTTTTGTGCAAAGCTACACAATGGGCTATCTACGCTCTGTCCACCACAGAGAATAGAACACCGAATTTTAGTATTGTAAGTCTATAAACTTACCACTGACACACTGGGGGACTCTCTATTTGGTAACAAACCTATCTGTCTTTAGCTACTATTTAATAATTTTCTCAGTTGTCGATAAGGTATTATTTTGGCAGAAAACTT
>NW_013820693.1:0-705 GCF_000517525.1 Limulus polyphemus
TGGGTGGACTTGTGAGACTAAACACAATACTACTTCGATAAACACTACAAGCTGGTGTGTGGACTTGTGTGACTAAACCACAGTACTTCTTGATAAACACTACAAGCTGGTGTGTGGACTTGTGAGACTAAACACAATACTACTTCGATAAACACTACAAGCTGATGTATAGAGTTGTGTGACTAAACACAGTACTTCTTGATAAACACTACAAGCTGGTGTGTGGACTTGTGTGACTAAACACAGTACTTCTTGATAAACACTACAAGCTGATGGGTGGACTTGTGAGACTAAACACAATACTACTTCGATAAACACTACAAGCTGACGTATGGACTTGTGTGACTAAACACAGTACTTCTTGATAAACACTACAAGCTGATGTGTGGACTTGTGAGACTAAACACAATACTACTTCGATAAACACTACAAGCTGACGTATAGACTTGTGTGACTAAACACAGTACTTCTTGATAAACACTACAAGCTGATGTGTGACTTGTGAGACTAAACACAGTACTTCTTGATAAACACTACAAGCTGACGTATGGACTTGTGAGACTAAACACAATACTACTTTGATAAACACTACAAGCTGACGTATGGACTTGTGTGACTAAACACAGTACTTCTTGATAAACACTACAAGCTGACGTATGGACTTGTGTGACTAAACACAGTACTTCTTGATTAACACTACAAGCT
>NW_013820694.1:0-864 GCF_000517525.1 Limulus polyphemus
AGTGCTGAGGAAAGGAATGAAAATTCATGAGTGCAAAAGCATAGAGGAAGTTAGTGTGCAGGGAGGTTGTGTCATCCTTCTATTGGTGGATGGCTTGTGCTGCATAATAATGTCATTATGCACTAACACAATTCATGAGAAAACTCGTGAGAATAGGTGGGAGTTGCCTAAAGCTAGTTCCACACAAATCTCTAAGGCAGATGTACTGGAAATATAGCTTTCTATGTGAAGAGAAATGTCTCGTCTCAGAAGATTACTTTTCTTTTAATTTTAGGCAGATCAATGACATAAAAGTATTTCCAGAGTTAATATTTTAATCTATAATAAATCTATTGCTGTCCAATTATTGTTGCTCATACTGTATATAAACGGGTTAATTTTACTGATATCATGTTATTGAGAGCTTTGTTACCAAGCTCTTCTGATGGAATATTACATTTAAATGAGCTGATAATAATATTGCTTAATAACTAAATGTGTTGATGAGTTAATCAATTCAGACAGAACCTTTCTGTAACTTAAGAACAGTATGTTTAGTATTCAAATATAAATCACACAACTTTATATGTCTAGCTAAAAAATTAACATCACCACAAGGTTATACACACACAGCTTATAAAAAACTTGATATAGTTTAATATCATTAACAAATCTTGTGATACTAGTTAATGTCATTGTTTCAACATGTAAAATTTTTTTACTAAACTTTTCATACATATACATATGACATCTTGAAAAGTTTTTAGAAGTTTGATTTTTTAAAATACTTACATTATCTCCAAGAAAATCTAAATCTTTGATGTTCATCAGTGAAAAAGTTTTAACATGGGTGGTTAAAATTACTTCTGCTTTTGCCTCCTTTCT
>NW_013820695.1:0-572 GCF_000517525.1 Limulus polyphemus
TATACTCAATGATGTGGTCTATATATATACTCAATGATGTGGTCTATACATACTCAATGATGTGGTCTATATATACTCAGTTATCTTGTCCATATATACTCAATGTTGTGGTCTATACATACTCAATGATGTGGTCTATATATACTCAATGATGTAGTCTATATATACTCAATGATGTGGTCCATATATACTCAATGATGTGGTTCATATATACTCAATGTTGTGGTCTATACATACTCAATGATGTGGTCTATATATACTCAATGATGTAGTCTATATATACTCAATTATCTTGTCCATATATACTCAATGATGTGGTTCATATATACTCAATGATGTGGTCTATACATACTCAATGATGTGGTCTATATATACTCAATGATGTGGTCTATACATACTCAATGATGTGGTCTATATATACTCAATGATGTGGTCTATATATACTCAATGATGTGGTCTATACATACTCAATGATGTGGTCTATATATACTCAATGATGTGGTCTATACATACTCAATGATGTGGTCCATATATACTCAATTATCTTGTCCATATATACTCAATGATGTGGT
>NW_013820696.1:0-971 GCF_000517525.1 Limulus polyphemus
CATGGAATCAAGGTGCAGATGAAGGTATATCTGAGCATTAAAACATGGAATCAACGTGCAGATGAAGGTATATCTGAGCATTAAAACATGGAATCAACGTGCAGATGAAGGTATATCTGAGCATTAAAACATGGAATCAACATGCAGATGAAGGTATATCTGAGCATTAAAACATGGAATCAATGTGCAGATGAAGGTATATCTGAGCATTAAAACATGAAATCAATGTGCAGATGAAGGTATATTAAAGCATAAAAAATAGAATCAACATGCAGATGAAGGTATATCTGAGCATTAAAACATGGAATCAACGTGCAGATGAAGGTATATCTGAGCATAAAAACATAGAATCAAGGTGCAGATGAAGGTATATCTGAGCATAAAAACATGGAATCAACGTGCAGATGAAGGTATATCGGAGCATTAAAACATGGAATCAACGTGCAGATGAAGGTATATCGGAGCATAAAAACATGGAATCAACGTGCAGATGAAGGTATATCTGAGCATAAAAACTGGAATCAATGTGCAGATGAAGGTATATCTGGGCATAAAAAAATAGAATCAACGTGCAGATGAAGGTATATCTGAGCATTAAAACATGGAATCAATGTGCAGATGAAGGTATATCTGAGCATTAAAACATGGAATCAACAGGCAGATGAAGGTATATCTGAGCATTAAAACATGGAATCAACGGGCAGATGAAGGTATATCTGAGCATAAAAACATGGAATCAACGGGCAGATGAAGGTATATCGGAGCATTAAAACATGGAATCAACGTGCAGATGAAGGTATATCTGAGCATTAAAACATGGAATCAATGTGCAGATGAAGGTATATCTGAGCATTAAAACATGGAATAAACGTGCAGATGAAGGTATATCTGGGCATAAAAACATGGAATAAACGTGCAGATGAAGGTATATCTGAGCATAAAACATGGAATCAATGTGCAGATGAAGGTAT
>NW_013820697.1:0-1232 GCF_000517525.1 Limulus polyphemus
GTACACAGTATCGTTAAATCTTGTGTCTTCTTATTGACAGTACACAGCATTGTTAAAACTTGTGTCTTTTTATTGATAGTACACAGTATTGTTAAATCTACGTGTCTTCTTATTGACAGTACACAGTATTGTTAAATCTCGTGTCTTCTTATTGACAGTACACAGTATCGTTAAATCTTATGTGTCTTTTTATTGACAGTACACACTATCGTTAAATCTTGTGGCTTGTTAGTGATAGTACACAGTATCCAATCCTATGTACTATCAATAAGAAGACAAGATTTAACGATACTGTACTGTCAATAAGAAGACACAAGATTTAAAATAAGAAGACACGAGAATTAACAATACTGTATTTAACAATACTGTGTACTATAACTAACAAGCCACAAGATTTAACGATACTGTGTACTGTCAATAAAAAGATACACGTTTTAACAATGCTGTGTACTGTCAATAAGAAGACATATGATTTAACGATAATGTGTACTATCATTAACAAGCCACAAGATTTAACGATACTGTGTACTGTCAATAAGAAGCCCCAGAATTTAACAATACTGTTCACTGTCGATAAGAAGACACAAGATTTAACGATACTGTGTACTGTCACTAACAATCCACAAGATTTAACGAAACTGTGTACTGTCAATAAGAAGACAAAATATTTAACAATTCTGTGTACTGTCAATAAGAACACACAAGATTTAATGATACTGTGTACTATCAATAACAAGCCATAAGATTTAACGATACTGTGTATAATGTCTTTTCTTCTTTTTGATAGTACATAGTATTGTTAAATCTTGTGTCTTCTTATTGACAGTACACAGTATTGTTAAATCTTGTGTCTTCTTATTGACAGTACACAGTATTGTTAAATATTTTGTCTTCTTATTGACAGTACACAGTTTCGTTAAATCTTGTGCCTTGTTATTGATAGTACACAGTATCGTTAAATCTTGTCTTCTTATTGATAGTACATAGGATTGTTAAATTTGTGTCTTTTTATTGATAGTGCACAGTATCTTTAAATCATGTGTCTTCTTATTGACAGTACACATCATTGTTAAATCTCGTGTCTTCTTATTGACAGTACACAGTATCGTTAAATCTTATGGCTTGTTATTGATAGTACACAGTATCGTTAAATCTTGTGTCTTCTTATTGACAGTACACAACATTGTTAAAACTTGTGTCTTTTTATTGACAATACACAGTATCGTTAAATC
>NW_013820698.1:0-462 GCF_000517525.1 Limulus polyphemus
TGTACTGTCAATAAGAAGACTCAAGATTTAACGATACTGTGTACTGTCAATAAGAAGACACAAGATTTAACGATACTGTGTACTGTCAATAATAAGACAATAGATTTAACGATACTGTGTACTGTCAATAAGAAGACACAAGATTTAACGATACTGTGTACTGTCAATAAGAAGACACAAGATTTAACGATACTGTGTACTATCAATAAGAAGACACAAGATTTAACGATACTGTGTACTTTCAATAAGAATACACAAGATTAACGATACTGTGTACTGTCAATAATTAAACACAAGATTTAACAATACTGTGTACTCTCAATAAGAAGACACAAGATTTAACGGTACTGTGTACTGTCAATAAAAAGACACAATATTTAACAATACTGTGCACTGTCAATAAGAAGACACAAAATTTAACGATACTGTGTACTTTCAATAAGAATACACAAAATTTAACGA
>NW_013820699.1:0-486 GCF_000517525.1 Limulus polyphemus
TCAACCAATGTTCTGTGTCTATAATATGTATTCTATAAACACACATATTGCTAATCTGTCAACCAATGTTCTGTGTAGCTTCAACATACAGAGGATCGAGTGTGATATGTCAAAAGGATTTTGAATATGCAAATCTGCAAGACACGTGAAAACCACAGAAGTCGCGGTGGAACGGAATGTATCAGAAAAACTGATCGATTTTAGTAAGGACAGTAAGAACCCTTTCCCACACAGATCATAAAGATATATTTCCAAGACGAAAATATCCCTTGTGTCCCCCTCTGGGTGGTCCGGCGCAGTAGCATGACCCCCTAAACGATAGTAAAAAACAACAACAAATGTCATGATGATTTTAGCCCACAAACAGGCGGTTTGTTAGTATGATTTCTTGCAATGTCAAGTATATTTTCGAACCCCACTCTTGAAACTTTAGCACTCAGATTATACGAGATAATTTTTGAGTTATTTTTAGACCCATTTCTCTAT
>NW_013820700.1:0-328 GCF_000517525.1 Limulus polyphemus
CTTCTTATTGACAGTACACACTATCGTTAAATCTTGTGTCTTCTTTTTGACAGTACACAGTATCGTTAAATCTTGTGTCTTCTTATTGACAGTACACAGTATCGTTAAATCTTGTGTCTTCTTATTGACAGTACACAGTATCTTTAAATCTTTTGGCTTGTTAGTGATAGTACACAGTTTTGTTAATTCTTGTGGCTTGTTAGTGATAGTACACAGTATTCTTATATCTTGTGTCTTCTTATTGACAGTACACAGTATCGTAAATCTTGTGTCTTCTTATTGACAGTACACAATATCGTTAAATCTTGTGTCTTCTTATTGACAGTAC
>NW_013820701.1:0-462 GCF_000517525.1 Limulus polyphemus
TACATTATTGTTATTTACAGCTACAAATCGTTCTAGAACCCAAACCGTAGTTGTTTCAAATTTAGATTTATTCATGCTACATTATTGTTATTTACAACTACAAATCGTTCTAGAACCCAAACCGTAGTTGTTTCAAATTCTGATTTATTCATGCTACATTATTATTATTTTCAGCTACAAATCGTTCTAGAACCCAAACCGTAGTTGTTTCAAATTCTGATTTATTCATGCTACATTATTGTTATTTACAGCTACAAATCGTTCTAGAACCAAAACCGTAGTTGTTTCAAATTCTGATTTATTCGTGCTACGTTATTATTATTTACAGCTACAAATCGTTCTAGAACCCAAACCGTAGTTGTTTCAAATTCTGATTTATTCATGCTACATTATTGTTATTTACAGCTACAAATCGTTCTAGAACCAAAACCGTAGTTGTTTCAAATTCTGATTTATTCGTGC
>NW_013820702.1:0-462 GCF_000517525.1 Limulus polyphemus
CACCTTGTAATGAGATGCTGGCTCGGTTAGATATGATATACATCAGTTAAATATGGAAAATTTTTAAACGTACTTCAATTTGACAACTTATGTTCTTTTACTAAGTGCAGAACATTCAGAAATTCTAACACTAAAACTCAAAAAATCCTTTTAAAGAGGAAGATGAAATGTATGCCTATACTGGTTATGGTTTTCTGTTAACATATTTATATCAAATACGATTGTGGCTTATTCATTACACTAGTGAAATTAAAAATTCCCTAAAATCAAGATAAATACAAATTAAACAATTTAAAAAGTTTCTTACCTTCTAATACTTCAGGAACTTTCAGTTAATATTGCTGTTGCAAGCTTAACACTTTACTACTCAACCGTCTTCACGTTTTTCGAAAAAGAGCTACAAACAAAATGAACATAATAATGGCTGGAGACGGCTTAAATGGGTAATGAAGAAAAACTGTA
>NW_013820703.1:0-461 GCF_000517525.1 Limulus polyphemus
TATAAACAAGAGAGATTACAGCAGTTGTTGGAGGAAAAAGAAAAGAAACAAGAAGAGAGAAAACAGCAGTTGCATGAAAACCTGCAACAGTGGCAGCTGGAACAGCAAAATAAACAAGAGAGATTACAGCAGTTGTTGGAGGAAAAAGAAAAGAAACAAGAAGAAAGATTACAGCAGTGGCAACAAAAACCACAACAATGGCAGCTCGAACAGCAAAATAAACAAGAGAGATTACAGCAGTTGTTGGAGGGAAAAGAAAAGAAACAAGAAGAAATATTACAGCAGTGGCAGCTCGAACAACAAAATAAACAAGAAGAGAAATTACAGCAGTTGTTGGAGGAGAAAGAAAATAAACAAGAAGAGAAATTACAGCAGTTGTTAGAGGAGAAAGAAATTAAACAAGAAGAACGAGAAAAGAAACAAGAAGAGAGACTACAGCAGTGGCAACTGGAACAAGAAAT
>NW_013820704.1:0-376 GCF_000517525.1 Limulus polyphemus
TAAGAAGACACAAGATTTAACGATACTGTGTACTGTCAATAAGAATACACAAGATTTAACAATACTGTGTACTGTCAATAAGAAGACACAAGATTTAACGATACTGTGTACTGTCAATAAGAAGACACAAGATTTAAAGATACTGTGTACTGTCAGTAGGAAAACACAAGATTTAACAATAATGTGTCCTGTCAATAAGAAGACAGAAGATTTAACGATACTAAGTACTGTCAATAAGAAGACACAAGATTTAACGATACTGTGCACTGTCAATAAGAAGACACAAGATTTAACTATACTGTGTACTTTCAATAAGAAGACACAAGATTTAACAATACTGTGTACTCTCAATAAGAAGACACACGATTTAGCAATA
>NW_013820705.1:0-462 GCF_000517525.1 Limulus polyphemus
TTCTTATTGAGAGTACACGGTATTGTTAAATCTTGTGTCTTCTTATTGACAGTACACAGTATTGTTAAATCTTGTGTCTTCTTATTGACAATACACAGTACCGTTAAATCTTGTGTCTTCTTATTGACAATACACAGTACCGTTAAATCTTGTGTCTTCTTATTGACAGTACACAGTTTTGTTAAATCTTGTTTCTTCTTATTGACAGTACACAGTATCGTTAAATCTTGTGTCTTCTTATTGAAAGTACACAGTATTGTTAAATCTTGTGTCTTTTTATTGACAGTACACAGTTTTGTTAAATCTTGTTTCTTCTTATTGAAACTACACAGTATCGTTAAATCTTGTGTCTTCTTATTGACAGTACACAGTATCGTTAAATCTTGTGTCTTCTTATTGACAGTACACAGTATCGTTAAATGTTGTGTTTTCTTATTGACAGTACACAGTATCGTTAAATCC
>NW_013820706.1:0-691 GCF_000517525.1 Limulus polyphemus
AGCAACGAACGTCAATAATACTCTGACCGCAGATCAATTACTCACTATCTACCCACACATTACATTCCCATCTTTTATATACCAGCCCACCCTACATCGAGCAATTACTAGAGCATTCCCGAAAGAACAAGATAGTTCTAGAAACAAGAGAGCGTGATAATTGTCACGTGATCTCGATGACGCAACACATGCATGAATCGTTTATCTGTTTCGCTACTTTCTAAACCAGAATAAATCTTTAGCGTTAATTTATCGGTTGCGTAAACATGTCGAAGTTATATATACCTAGTCTGTACATAGCCTTTGTTCTAGATAACATTCGATCACTACAATCTGTGGAGAAAATCATATTATGTTTCTGATATATGTTTGTCATCATCTACATGCAAATATAGAATGAAAACCAACGACACAAGGTTAGCAAATTGTTAAAATTACACAGTGTTTGTGTTCCTATTATAGCAACGTTTTCACTGACTGTTTCACATTATTAAAATTACACAATTTTCACGTTCCCTTTATAGCAACGTTTCCACTGACTGTTTACATTGTTAAAGTTACACAATGTTCACGTTCCCATTATAGCAACGTTTTCACTGACTGTTTCACATTGTTAAAATTACACAATTTTCACGTTCCCATTATAGCAACGTTTTCACTGACTGTTTCACATTATTAGAATTACACAGTG
>NW_013820707.1:0-462 GCF_000517525.1 Limulus polyphemus
TGTAAACGTGCTGTCAAAAATAGCTACAGAAGAAGAAGTGATATGTTCTCTATCTTGTTTGGTTCCTTTTGTCCAGTTCAGTAGCCAGTGATAATTTTTTCCCTAATAATTGTTTGTTTACGTTTTTATAAGATGGCATACGTGGGTTACTAGATTATAGAGTGTATTTTAAAGATTTATAAGTGTTACATATAATAATAACAAAATAGATAGTCAAAAATACTGAATACT
Source organism: Limulus polyphemus (assembly GCF_000517525.1). Classification (NCBI taxonomy): domain Eukaryota; kingdom Metazoa; phylum Arthropoda; class Merostomata; order Xiphosura; family Limulidae; genus Limulus; species Limulus polyphemus. Next base: position 232 of record NW_013820707.1, read on the forward strand.
GTTTTGCTTTATCAAATGGTAATAAAATTATAGTTTCTGGTAGAACTGTGAGGCATTAGGCCTGTTGAAGATAGACAATGATGTATAAAAATAAGAAATCTTGGTTTTAGCTATTGGTCATTTTTCGACTTTGATACGCTCTGGATAGCTGAAAAGCGGCATATACACCAGAGATAGAGCGACTATGCCAGGTAGCTGTCCACATTTAGCCTCTGATGACCTGTAGAGAAG
>NW_013820708.1:0-460 GCF_000517525.1 Limulus polyphemus
AACTTATTGGAAAAGTAAAGACATTAAAGATTTAATTACAGGTTAAAATTAGGGCGCCTATGTAACAGTTTTTTATTAAATGAATTTTATTATAAACTTAAAATTCAGATACTGCATAAATATATGTGGTTAAAATGTTCAATCCTTTGTACGTAGTTACTCTCCATCATGTCTGAGTAGTTTATCTTTTTTGATTTTGGTTTTACAATATATATTTTTTTAATGTTTATTATGTAAACATGCAATTTTGTCGTAATTTTAAGATACTATAAAATAAAACCAGTCGTAAGTAGACTCAAATCTATAAGGTTATCCACTTCAATTATGTTTATGATTTACTCTTAAAGTGAAGAATCGTATTAAGTAATCATTTTTTTTGGAAGAGTGATGAACTAAAAAATGACCAAAGAAAATGCACTGGGGCTTAGTTCACCTAAACTATCACAGATGACAGCCAGCT
>NW_013820709.1:0-459 GCF_000517525.1 Limulus polyphemus
GGCTTGGTTATATAAACAAATACTACCGGATTATCAGTGTCTAGTTGGGCTTGGTTATGTTGCGTCATCGAGGTCACGTGACTGGTGTGGCGCCCTCTAGTTTCTAGAACTATCTTGTTCTTTCAGGAATGCTCTAGTATTTGCTAGATAGGGTAGGCTGGTATATAAAAGAGGGGAATGTAATGTGTGCGTGGATAGTGAGTAACTGATCTGCAGTCAGAAGTATTATTCAGCACGTTCGTCGTTATAGCGTTTGTTTAGCGCGATTGTTGAAGTTGAGTGTATCGGTAAAGTTGTATTCGGAAAGAATAAACCAGTTTTTATTAAGAAAGACTTGTGTCGCTTAAGTTTCGTCGGAACGAAGTTACGGAAAGTTAATTAACAAACGGAGACGTAACAAATTGGTGTCAGAAGTGGGATAGAAAAAAAATGGAAACCCGAAGCGGCAAATCAAACTAC
>NW_013820710.1:0-837 GCF_000517525.1 Limulus polyphemus
AGTTACACCTAGGTGTTCGTGGAGTTGTTGTACCAAATAACGCTAAAGATGAGTATGGGGGTTATAAATTCGGTAACCAGAGTTAAACCTAAGTGTTCATGGAGTTGTTGTACCAAGTAAGGCTAAAGATGAGTCTGGTGATTATAAATTCGGTAACTAGAGTTATACATAGGTGTTTATGGAGTAGTTGTGCCAAGTAAGGCTAAAGATGAGTATGGTGTTTATAAATTCGGTAACTAGAGTTACACCTAGGAGTTCGTGGAGTTATTGTACCAAATAACGCTAAAGATGAGTATGTTGGTTACTAATTCGATTACTAGAGTTACACCTAGGTGTTCGTGGAGTTGTTGTACCAAATAACGCTAACGATGAATATGGTGGATATAAGTTCGGTAACTAGAGTTACACCTAGATGTTCGTGGAGTTAGTGTACCAAATAACGCTAAAGATGAGTATGGTGCTTATAAATTCGGTTTTAGCTTTACTTGGCAAAACTACTCCATGAACACCTAGGTGTAACTATAGTTACCGAATTTATAACCACCATATTCATCTTTAGCCTTACTTGGTACAACAACTACTCCATGAAGATTACCGAAATTATAACCCCCATACTCATCTTTAGCGTTATTTGGTACAACAACTCCACGAACACCTAGGTGTAACTCTAGTTAAACAATTTATAACCACCACACTCATCTTTAGCCTTACTTGGTACAAAGAGTTACACCTATGTGTTCATGGAGTAGTTGTACCAAGTTAAGGCTAAAGTTGAGTATGGTGGTTATAAATTCGGTAACTATAGTTACACCTAGGTGTTCATGTAGTAGTTGTGAT
>NW_013820711.1:0-462 GCF_000517525.1 Limulus polyphemus
ATCAATTTAGGACCCTCTGGTAACAAGAAATCGAAAACAATCAGTAACCAAAAGCTTTCCTGCAGTATACATACTCTTTCAGAAAAGCCAATAAAAGAGTAACATAAAACGACCACAAAAGTCGCAAAAATTATAATAGAAGGCTAGAATTTTGCATGTAAATACGCAAGTATGCAACGAACGTTATTGAAGAAATTTCGAGAAAATCCGTTCAAATGCAACGAAGTACTGGTACAAAACGCAAAACGTTCCATAACTCCCTTAAAACAAAGAGTAGGAAGGTAAAATTCTGCATATAACTACGCAACGTTAAAGAGTACCTACATACCAAATTTGGTGAAGAATCATCAATTTAGGACCCTCTGGTAACAAGAAATCGAAAACAATCAGTAACCAAAAGCTTCCCTGCAGTACACATACGCTTTCAGAAAAGCCAATAAAAGAGTAACATAAAACGACCAC
>NW_013820712.1:0-461 GCF_000517525.1 Limulus polyphemus
GAGCTAAAATGGCTACTGCTTTTTTCATGGATTCATGAAGAAATTTGTCACCTAAATTTCTTTTATGATAAATCAGGAAGAGTTAATAAATAGAATGAAAGGGAGAGGGGGCTCGATGAGATTACTGATCCCGGGGCCTGGCTGGCTCTCAACGCCCCTAAATATCCTGCACACTGACACACACATCACATTCATCTAAAGTAATTAATTTCGAACTGTTAAAAGAGAGAGAAATAAACACAGTTCTGGAAAAATGCGAGAAAAATTACTTAGGTCTGCAGTATATAGTATGATGTTGTAACATCCTGTACCTGCAGTATATAGCATGATGTTGTAACATCCTGTACCCTGCAGTATATAGTATCATGTTGTAACATCCTGTACCCTGCAGTATATAGTATGATCTTGTAACATCCTGTACCCTGCAGTATATAGTATGATGTTGTAACATCCTGTACCCT
>NW_013820713.1:0-465 GCF_000517525.1 Limulus polyphemus
ACCAGTTGAGTTCTTTAGAACCCAAGAGCTGGAGATCTGACATAAGCAAGAAAATTAATGTAGACTGAAGGTGTTGCGACGTATCTTTTAAAAAAACGCAAAAATACAGTTTGATTAAAATGCGATATTCTTGTTTTTACATTTATAGGTCATTGTCAGCTTAGTCACAATTCTTCTGTATTGAAACTTTTCTTGAAACGAAAGCACAGTTAAGTAATGTTCAGCTTCTAAGAACTTGAAGTGGGTTTACAGTTTCAATTCATGATATAACTGTGAATTTTAAAACTTTGAACGAAAAGTTAACATCTGTTAATAAAGAAATTGCGTTATTATTTCTAAACAAAATATTCTTAAGTCACCTGAGGCACTTTGTCTTCTATTTGTTTACTTTATATTTTTCTTAATTTCCTTATAACTCGAATAGTATATAATGAGCTTAACAATTTCTTCATAGGCCATTAACTT
>NW_013820714.1:0-461 GCF_000517525.1 Limulus polyphemus
TAACGGTCTTTTTAGTCCTTCTTACACTAGATATTTTCGACTTTTATAACGGTCATTTTAATCCTTCTTACACTAGATTTGGTCGACTTTACAACGGTCTTTTTAGTCCCTCTTACACTAGATTTTTTAAATTCATAATGGTCTTTTTAGACTTTTTACACTCGATTTTGTCTATTTTGATAACGGTCTTTTTAGTCCTTGTTAATATTGATTTTGTCGACTTTGATAACGGTCTTTTTATTCCATCTAACCTTAGATTTTTTCGACTTTGATTACAGTGTTTTTAGTCTTTATTACTCTAGATTTTTCCGACTTTGATAACGGCCTTTTTAGTCCTTCTTACTCTAGATTTTTTCAACTTTGAAAACGGTCATTTTAGTCTTTCTTACACAATATTTTGTCGACTTTGATAACGGCCTTTTTAGTCTTTCTTACTCTAGATTTTTTCTACTTTGATAACG
>NW_013820715.1:0-462 GCF_000517525.1 Limulus polyphemus
ACTGGTGTTGTAGGTTTTAGACATTGGTTCATGATATCACTGGTGTATGTAGGTTTTAGACAGTGGTTCAGGACATCACTCGTGTTTGTAAATGTTAGACATTGGTTCATGATATCACTGGTGTATGTAGGTTTTAGACAGTGGTTCAGGACATCACTCGTGTTTGTAAATGTTAGACAGTGGTTCAGGATATTACCGGTGTTTTGTAGGTGTTTGTAGGTTTAGACAGTGGTTCAGGATATCACTGGTGTTGTAGGTTTTAGACAGTGGTTCAGGATATCACCTGTGTTTGCAGGCTTTAGACAGTGGTTCGGAACATCACCGGTGTTTTGTAGGCTTTAGACAGTGGTTCACGATATCTCTGGCGTTTGTAGGTTTTAGACAGTGGTTCAGGATATCACTGATGTTTGTGCGTTTTAGACAGTGGTTCAGGATATCACCGGTGTTTTGTAGGTTTTAGAC
>NW_013820716.1:0-461 GCF_000517525.1 Limulus polyphemus
GACAAGTAAGAATGAATTAGGTACATAAAAAAACAATATAATTATTGTACAAAATTACGGAAACATGCCAAAGCATTACCCTAAAATTGTTTTTTTCCTTGCTTTGGCGGAAGCAAAATCTCTAATTACATCTTCATAATATATTTGCCTACCAGTAAAAAATTTTCTACGTGAAACTTTTGAGTTCCAGATAAACTAATTTCACCTTCAGAAGTCTTATCATTTGCCAGCTTTCTTTTTCTCTTTCTAGAAATCTCCTAAACTGTTCTTCTACTATATTTGAAAGCTGATGAGCTTGAATTTCGATTCTATCGAATTCTTCGTATAGTAAATTACATATTCTTTCACTGAAGATATACGCTTTACAGCAGTAAACACATCAAGGCTCTTTTCTTGAAGCTTATCACTTGAACTAATAAAATCTTCGAATAATTTTTATACCAAACAAATACGAGGTACCT
>NW_013820717.1:0-1056 GCF_000517525.1 Limulus polyphemus
TTTCTTATTGACAGTACACAGTATTGTTTAATCTTGTGTCTTTTTATTGAGAGTACAAAGTATTGTTAAATCTTGTGTCTTCTTATTGACAATATACAGTATCGTTAAATACAGTGTCTTCTTATTGACAGTACACTGTATTGTTAAATCCAGTGTCTTCTTATTGACAGTACACAGTATTGGTAAATCTTGTGTCTTCTTATTGACAGTACACAGTATGTCAATAAGAAGACACTGTATTTAACGATACTGTATACTGTCAATAAGAAGACACAAGATTTAACAATACTTTGTACTGTCATAAAAAGACACATGATTTAACGAGTACACAGTATTGTTAAATCTTGTGTGTTCTTCTTGATAGTACCCAGTATTGTTAAATCTTGTGTCTTCTTATTGACAGTACACAGTATCGTTAAATCTTGTGTCTTCTTATTGACAGTACACAGTATCGTTAAATCTTGTGTCTTTTCATAGATAGTACACAGTATCGTTAAATCTTCTGTCTTCTTATTGACCGTACACAGTATCTGTTAAATCTTGTCTACTTATTGACAGTACACAGTATAGTTAAATCTTCTGTCTTCTTATTGAAAGTACACAGTATCGTTAAATCTTGTGTCTTAGTTAAATCTTGTGTCTTTTTATTGACAGTACACAGTATCGTTAAATCTTGTGTCTTTTTATTGACAGAAGATTTAACGATACTGTGTACTAGTCAATAAGAAGACACAAGATTTAACGATACTGTGTACTTTCAATAAGAAGACACAAGATTTATCGATACTGTGTACTGTCAATAAGAAGAACTGTCAATAAGAAGACACAAGATTTAACGATACTGTGTACTTTTAACGATACTGTGTTACTGTCAATAAGAAGACACAAGATTTAACGATAATGTGTACTGTCAGTAAGAAGACACAAGATTTAACAATACTGTGTACTGTCAATAAGAAGACACAAGATTTAACAAGATTTAACGATACTGTGCACTCTCAATAAGAAGACACACGATTTAGCAATATTGTGTATGTCTTCTTATTGACAGTACAA
>NW_013820718.1:0-461 GCF_000517525.1 Limulus polyphemus
ATCAGTTCGTAGATGCCTTGGACAGTCCACAACTTAAGATACAAGTGAAGCAAGCACACCCCTCTACCATGCAGGATGCAATGGCCAGAGCTCTCGAATTTGAATCCTACGTTAAGTCCAGCACAGAGGTACCGAGGTTGGTGCAGTCATCTGGATTCAAGGCCAGACAAGGTCAGCTTTCAGAGAGGTTTGAGGAACTTTGCTGGCACTGTAATAAACCGGGACACAAGAGAGCTCAATGCTGGCAACTTCAGCACAGGGGAGATGCCACAGCAGGAAAGGCTGGTATGCAGAAAGGTTGTTGGAACTGTGGAAAGCACGGACATTTGAGGAGCCAGTGTAGGAGTAATATTGCCAACAAGTCGGCCTCAAGGAGACCAGAAGTGGTTGGTGTTGAGTGACGCCCACCAACCCCCATCATGAAAGTCCCAACAGCTAGGTGTAAAATGCCAAGCACACAC
>NW_013820719.1:0-460 GCF_000517525.1 Limulus polyphemus
ATAAACGTTTTAAAATGGACACATCTATTACAGTTATAAACGCTAGGTAATTATGTTGATGTATGAATTAAGACTATTTAGATGGCCTATTGGCCAAAAAGTATGGTTTATTAATTAGATGGCCATGACAGATGGTTTATTGGATAGGAGACCACAAGGAAGGGGCAAATACTGAATTTTATTTGTGTCACACCACTACCAAGAGTGGCCTAGAGTATGACATATTAGATGTAAGTTCTGAAGTTTACTCGTCTCAAACCACTACTTAGCGTATAGTATGACCATTGCAGTACTGAACTGACAAAAGCATGGTTCCTTCCCACACTGAATAATAACCAACAGCAGATTATACAGAAGCTGCAAAACAAAGTAATACGTCTCGCCTACCGACTCCCTCAATACACACCTGCATGTTACGTTGAAAAACACACATCACTACACACTATACAAGACCGCATCT
>NW_013820720.1:0-460 GCF_000517525.1 Limulus polyphemus
AACTTTTAGTAAACTAGACTTACAACTTTCAACAGATGAAAAGAACATGTTAAAATAGATCTGAAGTTCTTTTTATTGGTTCGTGTTCAATGCTACTATAGGAGTCCTACTTTTAAAAAGTGACTTTTAGTAAACAGACTTTAAACTTATTGGAATCTTTGCCAGAGATGACACCTACCGTTCTTGTCTTAAACACTGTAAATAACATGTACGTGAACAGTTTATCCCGAATTAGTGATATTATGTGTGTATACATTATATGAACACTAGCGTATAGCCCGTCAAAAATGACGGGGCAAGTACAACCACCCCTACCCTATAGTATAACCTAACCTCATATTTCATAGCTAACTGAAATAAATAAGTTTTGCGAAATTAAGCTTGATCAACAAAGAGGCAGAAAATTGCAGTTGATACAGTCTAGCGTCGGTAAATTCCTTTGTGAGTCAATCAAAATTAT
>NW_013820721.1:0-460 GCF_000517525.1 Limulus polyphemus
CAAATGTCACCAGCACATAATTTAAAGCCAAATTGAACTACGCTGATCGGCCGGTTTAAGACAAGAACAAATGTCACCAGCACATAATTTAAAGCAAATTGAACTACGCTGATCGGCCGGTTTAAGACAAGAACAAATGTCACCAGCACATAATTTAAAGCAAATTGAACTACGCTGATCGGCCGGTTTAAGACACGAACAAATGTCACCAGCACATAATTTTGCTGGTTAAAATCTGAGACACGATTTTAACTTCGAAAGAGACTGAAGTTAAAAGCACACAGAAACCGGGAGCAAAACTGTAGATCTGTAGCTTGTCTAGTGAGATTCAGTGGGCGGTAACTCTCTCTTCGTCCAGGCCCGGCATGGCCAGGTGGTTAAGGGGCTCGACTCGCAATGTGTGGGTCGCGGGTTCGAATCCCCATCACACCAAACATGTTCGCCCCTTCAGCAGTGGGAG
>NW_013820722.1:0-457 GCF_000517525.1 Limulus polyphemus
TGGAATGTAATTTAATTGCAGACAGAGATAGAGACTACAATTCAGTCAAGCGCGTGAATCGTTCGTTCGTTGTGAAATATAGCGTTTGTTTAAGTTATAGCGTGACTGTGGAAATTAAGTGAATTTCAAAGTTGTATTGAGAAAGAATAAACTAGTTTTATTTAAGAAAGGACTTGTGTCGCTAAAGTTTCTCCGGAAAGAATTTTTACGGAAAATTAACAAACGAACAGAGACGTAACAATATATATATATATTGAGTTATTAAAGCTTATACAAAACTTTTGGTGCGGTAATAATGAATACTGTAATAATATGTTACAAATAAATTGTTTGAAATTAGGATTTTTGTGTTATTTATCATAACATTCACCCCCACATTTTCTTAAGTTCATAACCCAGACAAAGGACGATGTACCCCAGCTTGTTCAAAATAAATAACAAATGTACAAAAAAGAAT
>NW_013820723.1:0-461 GCF_000517525.1 Limulus polyphemus
AACGTGTCACGTGTGGCGTACATTGTCGAGGAGAAAAAGAACACCTTTTCGATTGACGAGTGAAGGGCGTTTTTGAAGAAAGGCTTGATTTAAACCTTCCAATTCCTGACTATAGATCTCTGCATTGATAGTTCGCTGTGGATTGAAGAGTTCGAAGTGAATTACTCCTTTGATGTCCCACCAAATGCAAAGCATCAGTTGCTGCGGATGGAGTCCAGGTTTTGGGGTAGCAAGTGGTTTTTGTTTAAGACTGAGCCATTGTTTTTGTCGTTTAATATCCGCATAGAAAATCCACTTTTCATCATTACGCGCCAGAAGAGACGAAGCAATGTTCACACGTTGGAAACGATGATCATCGGAGAGTTGGTGAAGCACCCAAACACCTTCGTTAATGAGTTTTCCCATAATCCTTAGATGTTTACATATTGTTTCATGGGAGACATGCAATTTCAAGAGTGTGT
>NW_013820724.1:0-462 GCF_000517525.1 Limulus polyphemus
AAGGTTTATTTTGAGATAATTTAATTGAATATTTCAATCCATTCGGGTTATTCATAATTCAATAAAAGATGTTTGATTGTTCATCGGGAGTAAAAGGAAAGACCATTTCATTTTTCAAAAAAGTGAAATCAGAGTTTTCAGGTATTGTGATGAATTAGTTCATTATGTTGTGGTCTTTCCTCTTAAACCTTCTACAAATAAGAAACAGTAACACTTTATTTTTCTTCGAATTACCTACCATAACCAAGTTTTTATCATCTTACGCCTTTTAATGAAGATGGGAACATTGACAGGGAAATAGATTTGAACGAAGAAGTTTCGTAAAGAGCGTGAACGGTAGTGTGATGTAAAATTACTCATGCTAGAAATTTTCATAAAAGTGACCCGAAAAACGGCGCTAATTCGGTAATCCGTAGCCGATTTTAACGAAACTTGTCTTTTCTGTTTCTATTCTCATTGCAT
>NW_013820725.1:0-461 GCF_000517525.1 Limulus polyphemus
TCCACAGGCCATAAAGTAAACATAAAGTGTTGTTTTTACGATGTGTACAATTCTAAAAGCAGGGTGATGTAAAGATATAAGATTGTGGGTACACGTCTATACTGAAACATTACCTATTTGGCATTCCAGCAGTAGGAACGTGTAACACAGTTCTCTGATGTACGCAATTACTAGAGACTCCAGGACCTAGTCTTCAGAAAGAAAATTGTGATGATTTGTCACCGATAAAGTAAAAAGAGACAAACTTGGTTTAAAGCACACACACATATATATATATATAAGGGGTTCGTTATTTTCCCAAGCCTACAAAACATACGCTTTTTTCGTGATCCCTCACCCACTCCCTTCACTCTGTATATTCATAAAATTTTAAAGGGACAAAAAAGGAGTTGAATAGTCCATCAAGGATGTCCCTTCCAGCTCCCAACTATAACCACCCCTAACTACTCATGTATTCATCC
>NW_013820726.1:0-460 GCF_000517525.1 Limulus polyphemus
ATTATGAGATGTTGTATCATCTCTCTCCTGCCTTTCTTGCTATTCTTCTGGCTATTCTTGCTATTCTTAATCATCTCTATGATTATAATCGCCCCTTTACACTGGTGGAACTCAAACTTGCTCTTCATCAGTCTGGTAGTACATCGGTCGGAACTGATGATGTTCATTATGAGATGTTGTATCATCTCTCTCCTGCCTCTCTTGCTATTCTTCTGGCAGGAGCATATTTGTCCTGATGCTTGGTGTCAGGCTATTGTCCTCCCTTTCTCTAAACCTGGGAAGGATCCCAAGATTCCTTCTAATTATCATCCCATCGTTTTGACTAGTTGTCTTTGTAAGGTCCTAGAGAGGATGGTTAATGCTCACCTTATTTGGTTCCTGGAATCAAACATGCTCTTCTTGCCCACCCAGTGTGGGCTCCATTGACAGCATTCCACCATGGACCATCTGATTCGACTTG
>NW_013820727.1:0-525 GCF_000517525.1 Limulus polyphemus
GGGTTGATGTTTTCATTGGTTATAGTACAACACCACCTCTGAAAAACACAACGTTCTAGACAAAGGACTAATGTTTTCACAGGTTACAGTACAACTCCACCACTGAAGAGTACAATGTTCTAGACAAATGAGTAATATTTTCTTTGGTTACAGTATAACACCACCACTGGGAAACACAATATTCTAGACAAAGGGCTAATGTTTTCATCTTACACCCACGACGGAGTCAACCATAGAATATTACAAACTTAATTTGTATACATGGTGAGCCTTCAGCTATATTTACACACTTTTGCTACGATATAAAGAAAGGACATATATTACGGTTTACACACAGATTTTCAGTTACTTTGATATAAAGACGATACAAGGTTATACATACCTGAAATATGGTTGCTATATAAATAAGCATTTATATATATATTAATAACTAGATATAGATATAAGCACATTTGAATATCTCTTGTAGTTATATGTTATAACCAAGGAGATGTAGAGATAAGCAAACTCTCAACAAACCTTTCC
>NW_013820728.1:0-988 GCF_000517525.1 Limulus polyphemus
GTTTAAATCTCACAGAATGGATTGTTTGTTCAAATCTCATAGAATAAATTGTTTAATTCTCATAGAATGTATTGTTTGTTTAAATCTCATAGAATATATTGTTTGTTTAAATCTCATAGAACGGATTCTTTGTTCAAATTTTATTGAATGGTACATGTTTAAGTTGTTTATGTGGTTGTTTACGATAAATAAACCGTTTCTTATAAGATAAAGATGTAAGAATAAAAGCGTATTTCTTGAATCGTTTTAACGGAGTTAGTTGTTTGTTTCATTTTTAGAATGGGCTTATGTACATACTATTTTTTATATATAAATACCTATGACTTGTTTTGTTTCAGTGTTTAGAACTGATTCATTTAGATACTGGTTTATGTATAATTATGTCTGACTCGTTTATTTCATTCTTCAAAACGGATTCATGTAGATACTAGTTTATATATAAACATATCTGTTTTGTTTTATTCTTTAGAATGGGTTCATGGACATACCGGTTTATATATAGATATATCTGACTGGTTTGTTTCATTCTTTAGAATTGGTTTATGTACATACTGATATATATATATATTAGTATATCTGACTTGTTTGTTTCATTCTTTAGAATGGGTTCATGTACATAGTGATTTATATATATACAAGCAAACGTACCTGTCCCTAGTGACGGAAAAAGTTTAAGTTAATCTAACAATTTAAATTATTTCATGACTTTAAAAATATTAATTGTGTTGCACTGTTGGTTTCACTCAGAGCCAAAGTTCTGAGTTACTTATACCGCCCACCGTGAAAAGTAATTGTTGAGTATTTCAGTCATGCTAAGAGCCGCTCAACAATAACATATGATAAATCTACATTTTTATTCTTTAAGTTACGTCACATTTTGAAATGTGAATGATAGCGTGATTAATTCCTAGCAATGTAGTGTAGGATATCCTGCTTGCGAAATAAAATTTGGCATCAACATTATTCATGCCTCTTCTCCCGCCATTTC
>NW_013820729.1:0-462 GCF_000517525.1 Limulus polyphemus
ACATTTTGGGTAGATAACAAATGTGAGCAAACATTCTGGTTCATATAGAATGGTTTAGTAGAAACAATTGTGTTGGCTTATCCTTGTCAAGACTATCCACTCATTCTGAATGGTGATATCAGTGGTAGTGTGATGGGAGTGTATTGTCACAGATACAGAATCATGTGAATCATTTAAGTCATACGTTAATAGCTTCTGAGGACCAATATTGTACGACAAAGAATAAAATTATTGTACTTGTAGTATTTGCGAAACATTACCTCTAATACTTTTGTGGTAGGAGATTTACAGTGCCTTGAAAAAGTATTCACCCCTACCAATAATGTCACATTTTGATGAAATACAAATCATGTAAATAATTTTTTTAATTGACTTGTTTTTATTTAAAATTCTAATGATCAAACTTAACACTGTTATGTGTGAGGAGGTTGAATTTCAGCAAAATCTGCAAAGAAATATATA
>NW_013820730.1:0-461 GCF_000517525.1 Limulus polyphemus
AAATAGATTTGGAGGCGGAGCTGGAGGAGGTTTTGGTGGTGGTATTGGTTTTGGCCAAGGAGGAGGAGGAGGTGGCAGTGGCTACGGTGCTGGTTTTGGTGCCGGCTTCGGCGGTGGTAGCGGAGGTGGCCATGGTGCCGGGTTTGGCGGTGGTCAAGGAGGTGGACAAGGTGGTGGATTTGGAGCAGGAATCGGTGGAGGATATGGAACAGGATTTGGTCGCTAGTTTAGACAAATGGATTTATTTAATATCATTTATGGTAATTAATCCATGTCCTCATCACAGAGTTGGCAGGGTAATTTTAACATTACCAACATTAGAAATATTAATTATAGTGTTTTGGCACTTGTGTATAAAGTTAAAATCATAAATAGTATTCAACGTTAAACTGGTACACAATTAAAAACATTTTATGGAGGCCTCTCTATGGCCTTCAAAAGTTGACGACTACATGTTTCGA
>NW_013820731.1:0-461 GCF_000517525.1 Limulus polyphemus
TAGGTGACTCAATGATTTCTTAACTTCAAGATGACCTCCTGTTACAGTATCATGGGATTGACGCAGCACAACTTCCCGTAACTTTCTCGGCATAACCGTTTGCCAGGTCGTCACTTTCCCATCTGCAGTTTCCCATCTCGGAGAAGAATACCATCTTCAAGCCTCAACTGGTCCCATTGTGCCCAATAGTTCTTTGTCACAGGGCTTAGACTAGAAACCTTCTCCCAAGCAGGGCACAAAACACTTGCTTTTAGGAAATCAATCATTGGCTTCAAATCTTGGTCTTTCTCCTATTCTGCCTTGATATTTATATTTGGTTCCACTTCACCATCATCAACTCTTTTAGTCTGCTTGGCTTCAGCTTGATGGCACCTGGTTAGTTCAATCTCTCTTTTGCAGCAATGTCTGCAGTCATTTTTGCAGGGTCTTCGGCTCAGTCCATCAGCATTACCATGAAATTT
>NW_013820732.1:0-461 GCF_000517525.1 Limulus polyphemus
ATTTTATAGTGAGTAATTTGTGTTTAATTTTGTACTTATTGGAGGAGTGGTGAATAAAATAGAGAAAAGGAGATGCCTAGAGAAATGTAATCACATGTGTCACAGTAGGGGAAATTCAGGATTCTTTTAAATATTGGCTTATAAAATTAAGAAATTAAAACTTGTAATTATTAAAGTATGGATTATTAGTCAAGATTTTATGCTATTCTAATTGGTATAACATAAAAAGTAGATTAATAAAATTGTGAATGTAAGTCAGTAAAAAACCTTATGACATGCTCAGTAAAGGATGCCCATCATGATAGAGGTAAAGGAGTATAGAGAATAAAACATGTAGTATGCCTGCATAGTGCAGCATTATTATAGTGGTTTTCAATAAAATATTGATTATAAAAAAGAAATAAATACATACATTCTTATAAGCTTTGTTACATGGAAAGCTCTTTCCTTCTCAGTTAGAG
>NW_013820733.1:0-460 GCF_000517525.1 Limulus polyphemus
CAGGCAGTGAAGGGTGGTGCTCAAGTCCACAACGTCCCACATCTATATTTCTCTGGAGAGCAGTCATCTTTCCTCAACTGTGCAGGCAGTGAAGGGTGGTGCTCAAGTCCACAACGTCCCACATCTATATTCCTCTGGAGAGCAGTCATCTTTCCTCAACTGTGCAGGCAGTGAAGGGTGATATAGATATGGGACGTTGTGGACTTGGGCACCCACATCTTGTTCTACTAACTCATTCTTAGTTTTCTTACTTATTTTACGTTTAATCTTCTTACTTCAACGTGTGAGACTAGCGAACAGGGGTTAAGACTGTAAGACGGTGTATCCCCACCAGTCACCTCCGAAATCCAAGGCACATAATGTATCTCATATTATAATCTGTGCCTTGATAATCTTTTTAATATATGCATGATTTTGTTGTAGTTGTTCAGATAGTTACTATATATATATATATATATAT
>NW_013820734.1:0-461 GCF_000517525.1 Limulus polyphemus
TATGGTTTGACTGAAATGATTTGATTGTGATCACAGCTTCTTTTCTTATGAAAACAGCCGTTTTGTCTTGAGATATCTCTAGAATTTCAAATACCTTTGGCTGAGTCTTGAAAATCCACATTTTTTTATTATTTTCATAATGGTATCAAGAAAACTCCTGTGGGATAGCGGTAAGTTTGCGGAATTACTATATTAAAATTCAGGGTTCAGTTCCTCGTGATAGACACAGCAGATAGCCCAGTGTGGCTTTGCCTTAAAACAACAAATAATCCAAATGAGGTACGAGGAAGTGTGTCCAGTTTTATCACAATGCTTTTTGTTGGGAGAAATGGTTCTGTTTCTTATCTACAGCTCTCACCTTTTGGATTGTATTTGTCTTAAATTAGGTCGAGGTGTGGTCTCACGCTCATTAATTTCCTAATAGCTCTGCTATGCCTGTACTTTTACTTCTATGATGAACG
>NW_013820735.1:0-460 GCF_000517525.1 Limulus polyphemus
ACGTCCTTATATTTGGGTCGTTTTTAGCACAACATATACTGCATATTCTGCACCATTCTTCTACATCTTGTCTCATACCTATCCAATAAATCTGTGTCGTAGGTAACTCAATGTTTTCTTAACTCTGAGATGTCCTCCTGTTACAGTATCATGGGATTGACGCAACACAACTTCCCCTAACTTTCTCAGTATAATCGTTTGCCAGGTCGACACTTTCCCACCTGCAGTTTCCCATCTCCAGACAAGAATACCATCTTCAAGTTTCAACTGGTCCCATTGTGCCCAATAGTTCTTTGTCACAGGGCTTAGCTTAGACACCTTCTCCCAAGCAAAGTGCAAAACACTTGCTATTAGAAAATCAATTATTGGCTTCAAATCTTGGTCTTTCTCCTGTTCTGCTTTGATATCTATATTTGGTTCCACTTCACCATCATCAACTCTTTCAGTCGGCTTGACTTCC
>NW_013820736.1:0-459 GCF_000517525.1 Limulus polyphemus
AGTTATATAATGTTTCCTAAAAATACTAATGTCCGTTGAGAATCCACTGAAGTTAAATGGTTTTTAATGTTCGAACTTTGTAAATGCTCCTGGTCAAATATCTGAAGTTTTTCAATTGATAAACGTAATAATAATCACAGTTATAGCTTCCGAAGTTTATAGCACACTGACTATAGCAAACTAATAATAGATACTCTCTTTTTTGGCACGTCATGTTGGTTATATTTATAGGCGTGTGGAGAGTTTCTAGAAATTTCAGTTTTATGCAACAATACTGAGCTACATTTAAGCGTTTACATACACACATATATTGTTGATTCTTACTCTCGAGAATCTTCTACAACTTTAGAGAATAGGCGGGAGTTTTGCAATACATATTTAACAGTATAAGCTATGTAATTTCTAAATATAAATTTAATCTAAACAAACGTCGATTTGAAATAAATATATAATAATAAA
>NW_013820737.1:0-461 GCF_000517525.1 Limulus polyphemus
TCCTTCGCACTGGATCACTCCTATTACTGACATTCATATCTGGGATGTGACTTCTAACGGGACTGAATATGTCTGCATTAGGGTTTAGCTGCGGGCTCTGTAAAGGGCTTGCCATTGTCTGTGGCTGATTAAGTTGATGGTCAATGTATCCTCCCTGTGTAAAAGACAAAAAGTCGTCCTTTAACGTATCTAATTCGCTTTTAAATTTACTAATGTTTTCCATTTGTACTTCTTGCCACTGTTGTAGTCTCTCTTCTTATTTCTTTTCTTTCTCCTCTAACAACTGCTGTAATTTCTTATCTTGTTTACTTTCTTTCTCCTCCAACAACTGCTGTAATCTCTCTTGTTTATTTTGCTGTTCGAGCTGCCATTGTTGTAGGTTTTCTTGCCACTGCTGTAATCTTTCTTCTTGTTTCTTTTCTTTTTCCTCTAACAACTGCTGTAATCTCTCTTCTTGTTTA
>NW_013820738.1:0-461 GCF_000517525.1 Limulus polyphemus
GCTAGGTTAGGGACGACTAGCGCAGATAGCTGTCGAGGATCTTTGCGCAAAATTAAGTAGAAACAAACAAACAATCAAAATATGTAGTAAAGATAATCTAAATAAAGATGTAGAGTGTATTTTTGAAAATTGTGAAAAAAAACTGCAATTTTCCCAGTTCGTAAATTAAAGAAAAAATATTAAATAAGTGTAAAAACTAATATTTTATATAATAAGTACAAACATATTTATGAAAGTAAAATTGTTAAAAAAACTATAAGAATATATACAGTCCAATGTGAGTTTTACCAATATCTAGATATGATACACAACGTATTAAAAGTTAGAGACAGGTTTGAAAAAATATTAAATTAATATAAATAACAAAGTTTTGTTTTTACACATTGCACGAACATTGCACATATAACAAGTATAATTTTGAAGTTTAATTTGTGGTTAAACATGTGATTGTCTCTATATGA
>NW_013820739.1:0-704 GCF_000517525.1 Limulus polyphemus
TGGCGCACCTGCAGGAAGTCCGTTGTGGAGTGATCCCCGTCGTCCCACCGGAGTCCATGCAAGTACATGCTGCACCAGAGATTGAGGCGACGATCGGAGTCACTAAGGCGATCTTCAGGAAAAGGAGGCCGGAAGCAATACACGTCGGTCCACCCTGTTCTACAGTCCATGACAGCCATTTCTTTAATAATGTACACTCCATTGACTTTGAACCCTTCGATTTCCACTATGGCTGCCTTGGGCCGTGGCATGGTTTTCCTATAATTATTTTACACTTTAGTCATTAAATATACATAGATAGTTTTCATAATACACATAACACATGTATTCGCTTGTTCTCTCGTTCACCATAGTCACACACTTGCTCGGTGTTTCTGTCCAATCCTTGTTCGTAATTGTTCACTGGGTCACCTTAGTTTATTCGTACTCGTTCAGTTCACTAAGTCACAACACTTCACTCACACTATGGCTGCCTTGGGCCGTGGCATGGTTTTCCTACAATTATTTTACACTTTAGTCATTAAATATACATAGATAGTTTTCATAATACACATAACACATGTATTCGCTTGTTCTCTCGTTCACCATAGTCACACACTTGCTCGGTGTTTCTGTCCAATCCTTGTTCGTAATTGTTCACTGGGTCACCTTAGTTTATTCGTACTCGTTCAGTTCACTAAGTCACAACACTTCACTCATACGTT
>NW_013820740.1:0-459 GCF_000517525.1 Limulus polyphemus
ATCTACCAACAGAATTACCTGTAAGACCCACATCTACCAACAGAATTACCGGTAGGACCCACATCTACCAACAGAATTACCGGTAAGACTCACATCTACCAACAGAATTACCGGTAGGACCCACATCTACCAACAGAATTACCTGTAAGACTCACATCTAACCAACAGAATTACCTATAAGACCCACATCTACCAACAGAATTACCGGTAGACCCACATCTACCAACAGAATTACCTGTAAGACTCACATCTACCAACAGAATTACCGGTAGGACCCACATCTACCAACAGAATTACCGGTAAGACTCACATCTACCAACAGAATTACCTGTAAGATCCACATCTACCAACAGAATTACCTGTAAGACTCACATCTACCAACAGAATTACCTGTAAGACCCACATCTACCAACAGAATTACCGGTAGGACCCACATCTAACAACAGAATTACCTGTAAG
>NW_013820741.1:0-461 GCF_000517525.1 Limulus polyphemus
ACCTGATATCTGTTTCAAGTACCTGTCTACTTCAGTATACCTGATATCTGTTTCAAATACCTGTCTACTTCAATATACCTATATCTGTTTCAAGTACCTGTCTACTAACAGTATACTTGATATCTGTTCCGAGTACCTGCTTACTTCAGTATACCTGATACCTGTTTAAAGTACCTGTCTACTTCAGTATACCTGATATCTGTTTCAAATACCTGTCTACTTCAGTATATCTGATATCTGTTTCAAGTACCTGTCTATTACCAGCATACCTGATATCTATTTCAAGCACCTGTCTACTTCAGTATACCTGATATCTGTTTCAAGTACCTGTCTACTTCAGTATACTTGATATCTGTTTCAAGTACCTGTCTACTTCAGTATACTTGATATCTGTTTCAGTACCTGTCTACTAACAGTATACTTGATATCTGTTCCGAGTACCTGTCTACTTCAGTATACCT
>NW_013820742.1:0-461 GCF_000517525.1 Limulus polyphemus
CATGGTGAGCTTTATCAACTAGACCAGTAGCACTTCTGACCACATGGTGAGCTATATCAACTAGACCAGTAGCACTTCTGACCACATGGTGAGCTATACTAACTAGACCAGTAGCACTTCTGACCACATGGTGAGCTATACTAACTAGACCAGTAGCACCTCTGACCACATCGTGAGCTATACTAACTAGACCAGCAGCACTTCTGACCACATCCTGAGCTATATTAACTAGACCAGTAGCCCTTCTAACCGTACGGTGAGCTATACTGACTAGACCAGTAGCACTTTTGACCACATAGTGAGCTATATTAACTATAACAGTAGCACTTTTGATCACATAGTGAGCTATATTAACTAGAACAGTAGCACTTCTAACCTTATGGTTAGCTATACTAACTATACCAGTAGCACTTCTGACCGCATGGTGAGCTATACTAACTAGACCAGTAGCACTTCTGACC
>NW_013820743.1:0-459 GCF_000517525.1 Limulus polyphemus
CCACTCTGTTTCATGTCATCAGTCCAACTGAAGTGTACCTTCTTTATAGAAACCACTCTGTTTCATGTCATCAGTCTAACTGAAGTGTACCTTCTTGAAATAAATCACTCTGTTTCATGTTATCAGTCTGACTGAAGTGTACCTTCTTTAAATAAATCACTCTGTTTCATGTCATCAGTCTGACTGAAGTGTACTTTCTTTAAATAAACCACTCTGTTTCATGTCATCAGTCTGACTGAAGAGCGTATATTTTTGTAGATAACTTCTCTTTGAAGTCACCTGACTTGTCTTCGACTCCTTCAGTGATTTTGGTCAGAGAGAAAAACGTCCATTGATCAGGAGATTAATAACGTTTATGATTACGGTGTGGATCACCTAATCTGAAATTACACTCAATAAAAGAAAATATGCCTAAATATCTCAGCACCCGGCTGAGAACGATCTCGCTTTCCGGAGAAC
>NW_013820744.1:0-460 GCF_000517525.1 Limulus polyphemus
AGCTGCAGGGTCTGGAAGGGGCTTGCCATTGTCTGGGGCTGATTAAGTCGATGGTCAATGTATCCTCCTTGTGTAAAAGACAATAGATCATCCTTTAATGTATCTAATTCGCTTTTAAATTTACTAATGTTTTCCATTTGTACTTCTTGCCACTGT
Organism: Limulus polyphemus; assembly: GCF_000517525.1. NCBI lineage: Eukaryota > Metazoa > Arthropoda > Merostomata > Xiphosura > Limulidae > Limulus > Limulus polyphemus. The sequence goes on from NW_013820744.1 coordinate 157, forward strand.
TGTTGATTTTCCTGTAGTTGTTGCTGACTTTCTTCCTGTTTCATTTCTTGTTCTAGTTGCCACTGCTGTAATCTCTCTTCTTGTTCTAGTTGCTACTGCTGTAATCTCTCTTCTTGTTTCTTTTCTCGTTCTTCTTGTTTCTTTTCTTTTTCCTCCAACAACTGCTGTAATCTCTCTTCTTGTTTCTTTTCTCGTTCTTCTTGTTTCTTTCTTTTTCCCCCAACAACTGCTGTAATCTCTTTTCTTGTTTATTTTTTGTTCTAGTTGCCACTGCTGTAATCTCTCTTCTTGTTCTAGTTGCTAC
>NW_013820745.1:0-459 GCF_000517525.1 Limulus polyphemus
TTTAGACTTATTTTATATTTAGTTCATAATAATAATAATATGATTCAGTATTTAGAATGATAAACTTGTGTGATTTGTACGTAATACTAGTACCAGTACCACATAAGAATTTTATATTTTTCATTCTTACAATCTTTACTTTTGTAGTAAGATCCATATTTTTCTTGTTATTGCTTTAGAATTAAAACAGTCTAACTGATATATATATAAAGTTTATTCTGTTTTTTTGCAAATGGTTTAAAACTCAGTGTACAAGTGACAAAAATAAAACCCATATGCTGGTTGTGAAACAGACTAAATACATTCGTGTCAATAATACAGGGAAGCTATGACATTCTCAGAGTTGGGATGCCAATACACTGAAGATCTTAAGTTTTGAATTCAAACCTAAATTTTGTCTATAATGAGAGGAATGTGACCAGGACTAATCTTTTAAGTGCTGTAATTTTCTTTGTAATT
>NW_013820746.1:0-461 GCF_000517525.1 Limulus polyphemus
TTTCCGCGTCACGTTGTCCCCCTCTTATATATACCCGCCTACCCCATCTAGTAAATACTAGAGCATTCATGAAGAAACAAGATAGTTCTAGAAACTAGAGGGCGTGAGAATCACATGATCTCGATGACGCAACAGTACTTTTAAATAATATTTCTCAAAGAAGCTTTTACATCTGAAACGTCGATTCCCAGTAAATATATTGATATCATAAAAAGCACTTACTTTTACTTGTATGGCTTCCATAATTGTTCACTAATTAGGTATTTCTTTTTTATTAGTTTTCTAACGCGAGTTCAATGAGTTTTTGGTTTGGGGAAGCAAACTACATCTTTATAATATGCTTTTCAAAATTCTTGAAGCAGCTAGAAAATATTGTTAGTTGTCTCTATCGCGCAAGTTAATTAAGCATAATATATACTCAATAACTTACAAATGCATACACATTGAAGAAATTAGACATT
>NW_013820747.1:0-461 GCF_000517525.1 Limulus polyphemus
TTACCCAAGATAGATGAAGGACGATAAAACAAACCCCACTTGAACATCTGGCTACTATGGGTTCTACAACATAATGAGTTATCCAGGATAGATGAAGGACGATAAAACAAACCCCACTTGAACATCTGGCTACTATGGGTTCTACAACATAATGAGTTACCCAGGATAGATGAAGGGTGATAAAACAAACCCCACTTGAACATCTGGCTACCATGGGTTCTACAACATAATGAGTTATCCAGGATAGATGACGGACGATAAAACAAACCCCACTTGAACATCTGGCTATCATGGATTCTACAACATAATGAGTTACCCAGGATAGATGAAGGACGATAAAACAAACCCCACTTGAACATCTGGCTACCATGGGTTCTACAACATAATGAGTTACCCAGGATAGATGAAGGGTGATAAAACAAACCCCACTTGAACATCTGGCTACCATGGGTTCTACAACA
>NW_013820748.1:0-461 GCF_000517525.1 Limulus polyphemus
TAAACGTTTAAATGTAGCTCAGTATTGTTACGCAAGACTGAAATTTCTAGAATGCTTCCACATGGCTGTAAATATAACCAACGCGATGCACCAAAGAGAGTATATATTATTAGTTCGCGATAGTCAGTGTGCTATAAACTTTGGAAGCTATAACCGTGATATTTTATAATGCTTATCAATCGGAAAACTTCAGATATTTGACCAGGAGCATTTAAAAAGTTCGAACATTACAACTCATTTACCTTTAGTGGATTCACATCGGACATTATTACTTTTACGAAAACAATACCTAACGGCATTGGTGAAACTTGACCTGTAATCAGCGTGTGATCAGCGAGAACTACATTGTGCCAAACAATAAGGCTGGTTTTAATTATTTGTTTTTAACAAAATCCTGTTTTAAATTGAATTTTGTCTTGTTTGTTAGTAAAAAAGTTATTAATGTTATTTACACAAATTTT
>NW_013820749.1:0-456 GCF_000517525.1 Limulus polyphemus
AGGGACATAAACAAGGCAAAATCATAACAGCAGCCATTTTTAGCTCACGGTATAACCGTAAAAACGTAAATAAAGTAACAACAAATATCTATTAAATCTATAAAGTAACAAATACATATTAATTATTACTCAAATTATAATTTCGATCGTTCTTAATGTATCAAGCGTCTATATGCAAAGAAAAGCTAAACATTATGTTTTTTTTTGTGATTAAATGAAGATATAGCCTAAAGGAGCTTTCCGGGGTTTACGGCTTAACCAGGTTTCATTCGCTCGGGCCCCTAAGCAGTTGCACCCTCCTGTCGGCGGTCCTGCATACGTGTCTACACTTTTATTGAATATGATTTGATAGATGTGGTACGTTTGTCCTGCTGCGTTTTCTCTGGTGTAACATTGGTTTCTGTTACATTTTTTTTTTTTTTTTTGAGAATATAGAAGTAATTAAATTAATTTTAA
>NW_013820750.1:0-794 GCF_000517525.1 Limulus polyphemus
TAACATTGACTTTTCTCCCTAGATATAATGAGACATGTTCCTGTTAACATTGACCTTTCTTCCTGATTACAATGAGACATGTTCTTGATAACATTACCTTGTATTCCTGATTATAATGACACATGCCCCTTTTAACATTGACCTGTCTTCTTGGTTATATTGAGACATGTTCCTGGTAACAATGACCTGTCTTCCTGATTATAATGAGACACGTTCCTGGTGACATTGACCTGTCTTCTTGGTTATAATGAAACATGTTCCTGGTAACATTGACCTCTCTTCCTGATTATAATGAAATATGTTCCTGGTAACATTGACTTGTCTTCCTGGTTATAATGAGACATATTCCTGGTAACATTAACTTGTCTTCCTAGTTATTATGAGACTTGTTGCTGGTAATATTGACTTATCTTCCTGGTTACAATGATACATGTTCCTGGTAACATTAACTTGTCTTCCTGATTATAATTATACATACTCCTGGTAACATTGACTTGTCTTCCTTTTTATAATGAGACATATTCCTGGTAACATTGACCTGTCTTCCTGGTTATAATGAGACATGTTCCTGGTAACATAGACCTGTCTTCCTGATTATATTGACAACTGTTCCTGGTAACATTGACTTGTCTTCCTATTTATAATGAGACATGTTCCTGGTAACTTGTCTTTTAAGTTATAATGAGACATGTTACTGGTAACATTGACCTGCCTTCCTGATTATAATGAGACATGCTCCTGGTAACAATGACCTTTCTTCCTGGTTATTATGGCATGTCCCTGGTAACATTAAC
>NW_013820751.1:0-461 GCF_000517525.1 Limulus polyphemus
GTAGGGAGTTGTGTTTAAAACGTCGATGTTGTAGGGAGCTGTGTTTAAAACGTCGATGTTGTAGATAGTTGTAGTTAAAACATCGATGTTGTAGGGAGTTGTGTTTAAAACGTCGATGTTGTAAATAGTTGTAGTTATATCAAAAGGTGTTAAAATGTCGATGTTATTGGTAGATATGGCTAAAACGTCGATGTTGTAGATAGTTGTAGCTATATCAATAGGTGTTAAAATGTCGATGTTAGTGGTAGATATGGCTAAAACGTCGATGTTGTAGATAGTTGTAGTTAAAACATCGATGTTGTAGGGAGTTGTGTTTAAAACGTCGATGTTGTAGATAGTTGTAGCTATATCAAAAGGTGTTAAAATGTCGATGTTATTGGTAGATATGGCTAAAACGTCGATGTTGTAGATAGTTGTAGCTATATCAATAGGTGTTAAAATGTCGATGTTAGTGGTAGATA
>NW_013820752.1:0-460 GCF_000517525.1 Limulus polyphemus
AACGTATATGAGGGTTGTATGGACCGATTTATGTAACGTATGTGAGGGTTGTGTGGACCGATCTATATAACGTATGTGAGGGTTGTATGGACAGATTTATGTAACGTATGTGAGGGTTGTATGGACCGATCTATATAACGTATGTGAGGGTTGTATGGACCGATTTATGTAACGTATGTGAGGGTTGTATGGACCGATCTATATAACGTATGTGAGGGTTGTATGGACCGATCTATATAACGTATGTGAGGGTTGTATGGACCGATTTATGTAACGTATGTGAGGGTTGTATGGACCGATCTATATAACGTATGTGAGGGTTGTATGGACCGATTTATGTAACGTATGTGAGGGTTGTATGGACCGATCTATATAACGTATGTGAGGGTTTTATGGACCGATTTATGTAACGTATGTGAGGGTTGTATGGACCGGTCTACGTAACGTATGTGAGGGTTGT
>NW_013820753.1:0-461 GCF_000517525.1 Limulus polyphemus
GGTTTAGTTTACTTATAAGGTTTTGATGGTTGGTGTTACAAAGTTGGTTTAGTTTACTTATAAAGTTTTGATGGTTGGTGTTACAAAGTTGGTTTAATTTACTTATAAGGTTTGGATGATTGGTATCACAAAGTTGGTTTAATTTACTTATAAGGTTTGGATGATTGGTATCACAAAGTTGGTTTAATTTACTTATAAGGTTTTGATGATTGGTATCACAAAGTTGGTTTAGTTTACTTATAAAGTTTTGATGGTTGGTGTTACAAAGTTGGTTTAATTTACTTATAAAGTTTTGATGGTTGGTGTTACAAAGTTGGTTTAATTTACTTATGAGGTTTGATGGTTGGTGTTACAAAGTTGGTTTAGTTTACTTATAAGGTTTTGATGGTTGGTGTTACAAAGTTGGTTTAGTTTACTTATAAAGTTTTGATGATTGGTATCACAAAGTTGGTTTAGTTTAC
>NW_013820754.1:0-461 GCF_000517525.1 Limulus polyphemus
TGCTCATTAGTGCTGTTTCTTCCACTTAATACTTCATAGCTACCTATTACTGCTGTTTCTTCCACTTAATACTTCATAGCTACGTATCAGTGCTATTTTTCCACTTAGTACTTCATGGCCGCTCATTAGTGCTGTTTCTTCAACTTAGTACTTCATGGCCACCCATTAGTGCTGTTTCTTCCACTGTTTCTTCTACTTAATACTTCATAGTAGGCCCATTAGTGCTGTTTCTTCCACTTAGTACTTCATGGCCGCTCATTAGTGCTGTTTCTTCAACTTAGTACTTCATGGCCACCCATTAGTGCTGTTTCTTCCACTTAGTACTTCATGGCCACCCATTAGTGCTGTTTCTTCCACTTAGTACTTCATGGCCGCCCATTAGTGCTGTTTCTTCCACTTAATACTTCATGGCCGCCCATTAGTGCTGTTTCTTCTAGTTAATAGTACATGGCCGCCCATTA
>NW_013820755.1:0-461 GCF_000517525.1 Limulus polyphemus
ACCTTGTCGAAACGTTGTACATTTGCTGTTGTGTTAAACTTATATTAAAGTTTTTCTTCATTACCCATTCAAGCCGTCTCCAACTATTATTGTATTGTTCATCTATTATTCGCTGGTAATTCCTGTTTCACCCTGTACTTAAGCTTTTTAAAGGAGCACCAAATTTCTGTAAAAAAGCTAACTTCAAGGGGGTAATGATAACATCCTTTACACTAGAATTATGTTGTTGTAATTACTACTAGTTTTTAATAATACTTATAAAAGCGGATAATCCGTTTGAAACTATGTCACCTCAGTGAAATTGGTTGACATCATTGTTTTGGTTTTTGAGTTATCATATAAAAAAAGCAAAAGAAAGAATAACAAGAAATTCAAACCTTTTCTGTAATTTTTAGAGACATTTCCAGAACTTGTGACTCAGTCATTACATAGATATAATCCATATAAAAGTCAGTGTGTGT
>NW_013820756.1:0-205 GCF_000517525.1 Limulus polyphemus
AATCAGCCCCAGACAATGGCAAGGGCTCTGTAAGGGGCTGCAGTTAAACCCTAATGCAGACATATTCAGTCCCGTTAGAAGTCACATCCCAGATATGAATGTCAGTAATAAGAGTGATCCAGTGCGAAGGAAGCCACAGGAATTCGATGGGAAGGCACTGTGGGAAGCATATAGAGCACAGGTTGAGTTACTGGCAGAGATGAAT
>NW_013820757.1:0-460 GCF_000517525.1 Limulus polyphemus
TAGGTATAATAAGTTTATAACATTGTTCACTAAGTATAATAAGTTTATAACATTGTTCACTAAGTATAATAAGTTTATAACACTGTTCACTAAGTATAATAAGTGTACTAACATTTTTCACTAAATATAAGTTTAGAACATTGTTTTGGGCCCGGCATGGCCAGGTGGTTAGAGCGCTCGATTAGCCCCACCAAACATGCTCGCTCTTTCAGCCGTGGGGGCGTTATAATGTGACGGTCAATCCCACTATTCGTTGGTAAAAGAGTAGCCCAAGAGTTGGCGGTGGGTGGTGATGACTAACTGCCTTCCATCTAGTCTAAATTAGGGACGGCTAGCGCAGATAGTCCTTGTGTAGCTTTGCGCGAAATTAAAAAAAACAAACTATAACATTGTTCACTATGTAATAATAAGTTTATAACACTATTCATTAAGTATAACTTAGTGATGTGTCTTCAAATTC
>NW_013820758.1:0-1186 GCF_000517525.1 Limulus polyphemus
AAAGTCTATTATCATTATGAAAATGTCTATGAAACTTATATATATTATAAAGTCTATTACCATTATGAAAATGTCTATGAAACTTATATATATTATAAAGTCTATTATCATTATGAAAATGTCTATGAAACATATATATATATATTATAAAAGTTCAACATTTTTACAACAGGTGTAGGTGCAAAGAAATACATGATTGTGCCAGAAAAACTTTAACAAAACAATGTACAATTAAACCACTTTTCAAATAAACATCCTAGCAGCTAAAAACATTAGCAATATTCTGACATAATCAAAACTAGATCTCAGATCCTACTACCACTCACCATCTATAGCTGGTTGTGGGTATGATAGTTACCCATAAAGACAAAAACAGGAATCTGATACCATTAACCACTTTTAATTTCTATAAAAAAAAGATACCCAACCTCCACCCATTTTTATAGTTATAATAATCATGGGTTATAATAACTCTCAAGCACTTATTACTGTCTAAATCTGTTTTAATTTTTTTTGCATTGTTTATATATATATTCTGCATTAAAGTTTTCATATGAAAACTGAGGGACTGCTATTGAGTTGAATAAGAGAAAATCAGTTATTTGAACTTAATTCATATATGTATATAATTATTTCTACTTCTTCTCTACTAGTTGTAGTGGCCTTTCTATCGTGGATAATGAAACTGTTTTTTCCTTATTACTCTCTGATTGACTTGTTAGTCTTCCTGTAACAGATAGGAAGGTCAAAATCTACTTGTAACTCTCCAATAGACATTTTGACCTTCCTATCTGTTCTCTACTTGTAACTCTCCAATAGACAAACAGATAGGAAGGTCAAAATGTCTCTACTTGTAACTCTCCAATAGACATTTTGACCTTCCTATCTGTTCTCTACTTGTAACTCTCCAATATACATTTTGACCTTCCTATCTGTTCAAAATAGGAAGAGCATCAATAAAAAACAAAGAAGTATATCGGCTACTCGAACACATGTCTTAGCTTATCAACTACTGATCCACAAACTTGTTAAGAAAAATTAACAAGTCCCAATCAAAATTTATCAATTATATATATAGTTGTATAGATACTAAGCTGTATGCCGGGAGGAGGTTATATATAGTTGTATGGATACTAATCTGTATGCCGGGAGGTTATATATAGTTGTATGGATACTAATCTGTATG
>NW_013820759.1:0-461 GCF_000517525.1 Limulus polyphemus
GATCGTTTTATTTTATAACCACATTGAGATATCTACTGTGTCTGCTTTATGATATATTTGTTTTAGAACCACATTGAGATATCAACTGTGTCTACTTTGCGATCTATGTGTAATAGAGCATCATTGAAATATATGCTGTATCTACTTTATGGTCTATTTTTTAGCCACATTGACATATCTACTGTGTCTACTTTACTGTCTATTTGTTTTAGAGCCACATTAAGATATCTGCTGTGTCTACTTTACGATCTATTTATTTTAGACCCACATTGAGATATCTAGTGTGTCTATTTTACAGTATATTTGTTTTATAGCCACATTGAAATATCTACTGTGTCTACTTTACGATCTATGTGTTTTAGAACCACATTGTGATATCTACAGTGTCTACTTTATGATTTATTTGTTTTAGAACCACATTGAGACATCTACTGTGTCTACTTTGCGATCTATGTGTATTA
>NW_013820760.1:0-768 GCF_000517525.1 Limulus polyphemus
TTTCGTCATGCTGAATTTCGAAACAACAGAAATTCTCTAACGAATCGTAGACTATTCACGTTTATATTAGCTGGAAACTTTCTATTTAAAAATATTGACTTCTTTTATGTACCACAGAAATTTAAAAAAAATGTGTTTCATTTTATTTTATATAAAGCATTATTATCATCTTTATCGTAGTCCTCTTGCATTTTAGTTCAAATCTATGTGCTTGGTATTGATGATTTGTATAAATGTTGCAGCGCCATCTCGAAGCTAAATTGCTTCCAAACGAACATCTTAATATTTTGTTTACAAAAGAATGTTAATATAGAAAAGCACTCATAGATTAAGGATCCCTGGTGGCTTAATAGTAAGACCGAGGGTTTATAACACTAAAAGCCTGGTTTTACTGCTCGTGGTGGGCAGACACAGATAGTCCATTGTGTATCTTTATGATTAACAACAAATAAACATATGAGTGAAATCATCGACCTAAAAAGAGGATCTTGACAGTTACACCTACACTTTTGAGGTATGAGAAATTGTGTGATATATATTTCAGTTTGGTTGTTGCAATTATCGAGAAAATTGTGTCTGAAGAAATTGTCAGGTTTGACCGTTTTTGAAAATCTCAAATTTCTAATACTATCTGATTGGAAAATGGAAACAATTATTCTCTTTAATTGAAATTTATCATTTAAACCAATTGAAGATTTGTGCTGATAATTACAAGTTATTATAAGTATCCCCCCCTTTTCTACAAATGAGTGTTTTATTGAATTAATT
>NW_013820761.1:0-461 GCF_000517525.1 Limulus polyphemus
GCTGATAAATTAAATATCAACACTTACTTTAGCATTTACTTAATTAAGCCTTTATTGCTTAATGATTGGAGTGATAATTATTTTCATTCTAATTAATTTCGAGTTACTTGGATTAATTTGTGTAGTTTATGGAATTATATAGTAGGTTTTTAATGTGAGATTGGGCTTGCGTGTGTTTGCCCTGTTGCTATATTTTGAGCATCAATTAGCAGTCGATTTTATATTAAAAGTGTAATCCCATCTTATTCCCTTTTTAAATTTGGTGTGAAAAAATTATGCATAATAATAATAATAATATATAGATAGCTATTTATATATATATATATATATCTAGTAGTAGGTTACTGTTGACCAGGTTGCCTCTGTGTAGTCAGTGGTACAATATTAGGGTTTCAAATTCGATGATGAGGAACCCACTTTGAGACTAATAATGGCTGGAGACGGCTTGAGTGGGTAATGAA
>NW_013820762.1:0-461 GCF_000517525.1 Limulus polyphemus
CGTTAATGGAACTTTCGAATGTATGCGAAACCACAATATATTTCGTATACTTCTATTTTGTAAGAATGACAGTCAATCTCTGCCATTCTGGTCAGTAACTCAAAATTGGAGACTGCGGCAGGTAGCCTTAGAAGCTTTGTCATAAATACAAAATACAGATAGCTTTAGTAACTTTGTCATAAATACAAAATACAGATAGCTTTAGTAACTTTGCCAAAAATACAAAATACAGATAGCTTTAGTAACTTTGCCAAAAATACAAAATACAGATAGTCTTAGAAGCTTTGCCGTAAATACAAAATACAGATAGCCTTAGAAGCTTTGCCTTAAATACAAAATACAGATAGCTTTAGTAACTTTGCCAAAAATACAAAATACAGATAGTCTTAGAAGCTTTGCCGTAAATACAAAATACAGATAGCTTTAGTAACTTTGCCGTAAATACAAAATACAGATAGATT
>NW_013820763.1:0-461 GCF_000517525.1 Limulus polyphemus
TTTATACAGTTAACTATTGATTATTCTGATGTATTCCAGGTAACCATTTGAACTCTATGAGCGAACAGTTAATTTGGCGAAATAGGAGACCTAAATCCCCCTTAAGATAATAAACGACTTAAAAACAACAAACATTTGAATCATGTTGTAAATTTAAATACTGAAATACCAGTTTTGTTATTTGATATTCCAGACCGTCGTAAACCTCCTTCCTTCACCTTATCATACTAACTGTAGAGAGTACAGAAATGAGAAGGAGTGGAGGACAGGGGGAACCCTAACGCAGGAGGTGAGTTAAGCCTATTTATTATAATCTTATAGAACTATAGAACATAAACAAGTTGTAGCTTGTTGTCCTGATAAACCGTCCTATAGAACATAAAGTAGTTATAGCTTGTTGTCCTGATAAACCTTGCTGTAGAACATAAACAAGTTGTAGCTTGTTGTCCTGATAAACCGTC
>NW_013820764.1:0-461 GCF_000517525.1 Limulus polyphemus
GATGTTTTTACCCAACACTTTGATGTCGTCAACCAATAGTATGTTTAGGTAGTACAGCGTTTGATGTCGTCAAATAATAGTATGTTTAGGTAGTACAGCGTTTGATATCGTCAACCAATAGTATGTTTAGGTAGTACAGCGTTTGATGTCGTCAATCAATAGTATGTTTAGGTAGTGCAGCGTTTGATGTCGTCAACCAATAGTATGTTTAGGTAGTACAGCGTTTGATGTCGTCAACCAATAGTATGTTTAGGTAGTACAGCGTTTGATGTCGTCAACCAATAGTATGTTTAGGTAGTGCAGCGTTTGATGTTTTACCCAACACTTTGATGTCGTCAACCAATAGTATGTTTAGGCAGTACAGCGTTTGATGTCCTCAACCAATAGTATGCTTAGGTAGTACAGTGTTTGATGTTTTTACCCAACACTTTGATGTCGTCAACCAATAGTATGTTTAGTAG
>NW_013820765.1:0-459 GCF_000517525.1 Limulus polyphemus
ATCCATATTTCGGCAAAGTAACACAAAAAGCGAAAAAACATCTCAACGTATAAATGTAACTGCAAAGAGATCGGAAAAAATTGATTTTATCTGTTCCTAATTAAAAAAAAAAGTTATGTTTTCATTAATACATTGGAAGTCAATTTTCAGTTAAATATCACTCAAACTACGAATTATGTTATTTCGGAGATATGTTCTGATGATTGCTCTATTGCTTTCGAAAAAAAGTCAAATAGCAAATACGTAACAAGTAGAAAAGCTGCAAGTATATAACACCAGCCACAGTCATTCGATATACACACGTCAAATAGCAAATACGTAACAAGTAGAAAAGCTGTAAGTATATAACACCAGCCACTGTCATTCGATATACACTAAAATACGTAACAAATACGTAAGAAGTAGAAAAGCTGTAAGTATGTAACACTAGCCACTGTCATTCGATATACACTAAAATAC
>NW_013820766.1:0-461 GCF_000517525.1 Limulus polyphemus
AATTGGAATTGTAAAGAATAACCATGTCAGTTGAATTGGAATTGTAAAGAATAACCATGTCAGTTGAATTGGAATTGTAAAGAATAACCATGTCAGTTGAATTGGAATTTTAAAGAATAACCATGTCAGTTAAATTGGAATTGTAAAGAATAACCATGTCAGTTAAATTGGAATTTTAAAGAATAACCATGTCAGTTAAAAGACCTGCCAGTGAAACCTTTAAAGCCTTTATTTTCATTCTCAATGTTTATTTTTGTTCAAAAAATCCTAATAATTTTCCAGTGCCACATTGATAAAATCTGTCGCCACACACACACACACAAAGTAATGAATTGATAAAATATGTCGCCACATACACAAAGTAATGAATTGATAAAAATCTGTTGCCATACACACACACACACACAAAGTAATGAATTGATAAAAATTTGTTGCCACACACACACACACACACACACACA